>NW_028277074.1:33352500-33653888 GCF_059951505.1 Python bivittatus
TTAAGAGACAAATTGTTGAACCAAAAAAATCCAAGAAGTGTTTCTTTTAACTGTGAGAATCTCGCCTTGTAAGAAAAAAAGAGGAGGTAGATGAATTCATTTGTGCAAACAGAATTAAGAGAGACTACCGTATTTTTACAAATCATATAAAAATAGCAGTCCCTTTTCTTGGGAGGAAAAAACAACTGGCTAGTTACCCTTTTATGGCAGCAGTTGCAATAAAGTGACTGTTATATCACAGCCACATATGGACCATGGCTTAACAAGATGAGGCCCTCATTTTTAACTGGATCTGAGCCACCGAATCCACATTTCTTAACAATTTGTTCTTTTCTGGACTAAAGACCATAATTTGAAGCACCAAGTAGTGCCTGGTCCTAATTAAGACCCTACTTTTGCAATAAGAATCATCAAAAAAAGCAAATACTGTTTCAGCTTACATATTTCACCCTCCTTGACAAGCAGCCCAACATAGATGACAATATGCAGAGCTGTGTAAAATAATTCTAATATGTTTGGAGAAAAAGAAGGAGAAGAGAAAGAGAAAAGTTCTAGGATGGCTTTGAAAGAAACCTCTGATTATTTTTCCTCCAACTTTCACTATAGGCAGCACATCCAATCACCTGTGCTACTGCAGTGGTATCTACTAAAAGACACTTCATAAGGAGTTGTTTAGGAAATCACTAGAAGCAGATATGGACAGACATGCTGCCACAGTTTAAGCAGAGTCCAGTTGAAATGCCATGCCCTATGTATGTTTATTAAAGAGCTTTTACAGTCTAGGTCAGCGACCTTCACCTCCAAAAGGAATTCAGCTGCAAAAGGATAAAACTACAGATTACGTAGGTTTCTGTATACTGATCAGGGAGTATACAGGAGACAGTTGCTGGGAATCATTGACAAGTGAGAGGGGATGATTTACCTTGACTTTCCTGCTCTGAATATCCATTGTAATACACCAAGTATTTTCTATTTTTACCTGAGTTAGAGACTTTAGGACTGCAAGGGAATGGACATTTGTAGACAAGACTGAGCTGGGTTGAGAAAGTTTAGGAATCTCCCTTTCCCCTTCTGCATTTCTGTTTTTATAATATGAACGTGTAATAAATGTGTAAATATACAATGTTGCCTATACCATAGGTGACAAGTAATTAGTAAAGCTAGTATTGATGGTTCCTGGACATGTTTAACTAACACAATCTTCGTGCTTAGCTTTACTTGTCTGGATTGTTTAATGAAGAAACACAGTGAAACAGTTTTTGCAACATATTAAAGGGCTTTTTTCCCCCCATCCATATGCCATGCCCCAGACAGAACCAGTGCATAAACTGAGGATGCTACTAGGCTCACAGCTCTTGTTCTAAGAACAGGTGGCAGCTCTGGACAGGGGAGTCTTTGCACATATTTGTCTTATATACCAATTGCTTCCTTTCCTGGATCAGGACACTCTAATCATGGTGACTCATGTCTTGATCACTTCCCAAATGGATTCCTGTGCTGTTCATGCAGCTGCCCCTGAAGACCACTCGGAAACTGCTAATGGTCCAGAACGCAGCGGTGAGGACAGTTATAGGCACAGTGTGGCACACCTATGTTACACCAGTGCTCTGTTAGCTACACAGGCTCCCAGTAAGCTTCTGGGTTCAATTCAAGGTGCTATTAACCACCTATAAACCCTTCATGGCATGAGACCAAGTTATTTGTGGGACTGCTTTTCTCCAACAGTTTCTGCCCATCCCACTAGATTTGGCATGGTCCTGTCTATCAAACAGTGCCATCTGGTAGGACCCAGGAAGTATACCTTCCTGTTGCAGCATCTGCCCTTTGGAACACATACCTGCTGAGATTTGCTTGGCCTAATCCTGCTAGCATTTTGTAAATCCCTGAAGACCTGAATGTTCCCTTGCACATGGGTCATTGGTGAGGCTGACAATGTGATCTATTTTGTATGACTGTTATCTCTATTTAATTAGATTGACCTTGGGTACCATCATGTTCTTGTTATATTTTGTTGTTTTATTTTTTTCTGTCATTTTTTAATCTTATTTTTGCTGCCCAGAGTTACAGCTGGTGAGATGGGTGACTTTATAAATTGATATAATGAATAAATAAATATTTGCATACCTTAAATTGGCAGACAGAATCTTTTGGTCTTTGCTAAACTCTTTCTGGATGAGGTCCCACATAGATAATCTTACTATCATCTGACCAAGACAGCTACCTAAGGTGATACTTGAAGAAAAATAGTATTTTTGCTCCTTCAAGGATAGAAGTATTATTTTTTGCATTAGAACACAAGCTACTTCTGCTGCAGGGAAAGCGAAGGAAAGGAAAAGGGAAGAAGTAACATTGGTTCTTTCAAATAGTCAATTCAAGCAAGAGATGAGGCAAGATATCAGCTTGCTAACAGTTTCCTGTAACTCTAGTATAGGTTTGGCAGCTGCCAAAAGCTCAAGCAAGCAAATCATTTAAGGGCAGCATGAGCTATGTAAGGATGTTCAGGATCATTCTGTTGTTTAATTTTTCAAGTCCTTGAGGAAGTGTTGCCTCACTCTGCCTAACAATTGAACCAGTCCTGGATACAGTTGACTTCAAGAAACCAGTTTCACATCACTCTATAATCAAGGAACACAACATCCTGTTGGATAAATCTCAGATTTCATCAACTCTCTTCTGAGTTCTTAACTAACACACAACAATATGAAGAATGAAAATCAGTTATCTTAAAAACCCAAATCTGCTCACACTTACTGTATGCAATGGGCATTTACTTCTTGTAAGACGTATTATCTTATCCTCCAGGTGTAAACATTATGTAAGGTCAGTCATGCATGACTTTCTCTAGTGATCAAAACAATATAAGAGATCACTACTCCTGCTCCTAAAACATATGCAAACTTGCATCCGGTATTTTAAACAGAGTCAGTCTGATATGTATCATGGCAAATGCAATCAAACTTTCTTCCCACCCAAACCTCAGGCTAATGTTCCAATGAAAAACAAAATGACAACAAAGCCTTACTATTAACTGCTGACAGCTGATATAATCTAAGGCACCAAATCACAAGGGAAGGGAGAATAATTAAGATAACTGACCTAAGGACCTGAAAGAAAGATGCACATTTGAGAAAGCCATTCTGGAGATTCATTATGGCTATGAGGACAAAAGATGTTTGCTTTTGCAATCCAGGTACAGGAGTGGCAGAAGAGACTTCACATAAACAAAGATTAAAGACAAGATAGGAGTCAAAAGAAAGCCAGAACAAACATCCTGGGAAAGCTTTTACTGTACTAGGCTTCATTTCCAATCAGTTTGCTGAATTCTTTTCAGAGTAGATACAAGGAAGCATCAAAAGATGTGAAGTTTATTCCATATTCAACGCAATATTCCCTCAACTAAGGTAATTAGAAGGAAAGCCCAAGGGATAAGACCAGCAAGAAAACAGTGCTGATCAGGCACCAGAAGGAAACAAAAAATGCACTGGCTTCTTGCTGTTCCCCCATTCAGATATTAATTTAGTTGATACCTTGAAACTAAAAATGAATTTACAGCTGATGCCACATTCACCTTTATAAGCAGTTTTGTGAAATAGGTCACAATGTTAAAATCAACTTCAATGAAAATAAAGATCATCTCTTTCTCAGACACACATCTGATTATGATCACAGGCAGTATCAGAGGAATGGCAAAGGTGAGAATAAAGACTTCTATGCTGTTTACCAATAGTGGAAAACACTACCGACTACTCATATATATTCCTTATAGCAGGGTTTCTCAACCTTAGCAACTTTAAGACGTGTGGACTTCAACTCCCACAATTCCCCAGCCAGCCCCATGCTGGCTGGGGAATTGTGGGAGTTGAAGTCCACACATCTTAAAGTTGCTAAGGTTGAGAAACCCTGCCTTATAGTATAGCATCTAGTATAGCACTTGTACTCATTGCACAAGTTACTGTTTTCCCATGATTAGAAGAACAATCCTGCAGGGCTATTGGGGAGTACAGTTCTCAGTAGAGCCTCAAAATCAGTGCCATGAAATGATGGGATGAGAAGAAAATGTAGATACAGTAGCAGAATCAAAATCTGATGAAACACTAGGTAGTAGCATTGAGAATGGTATTATTTATGTTCATGATAACACTGAATGGAATGAATTTTAAAAATGTAGAACAAACCCACATCTGATGAAGAGAAATCAGACCAAAGATTAGTATGGTAGACATATAGTCTTTTCTGTAACAAAAGGCAGTGTAATAATTTGGAATCGGAAGAAGAAATCAAAAAGCAGTAAAAAAAAAAAAGCCTTGGGAAATGAGTGATTTCAATTATCTACATGCTGACTGAAGTGACTTTTTAGATCATGGTAAAGAGACAAAATTCCTAGATAGGATAAATGAAAGTGTCATAGGATCTTTCCACATAATTGAATTACAGTACTATCTACTTCTCTTTGAGTCTGTAGAAAACTATAACTGCATGAAATTGTTTGCTGCCATTGCTGATCCCTGTCCTACCCCTATGGCCTCTGTCTGGACTCACTGGTTTGAATGGTGGTGCCCTCTTTATGCGTGAAGCACACCATAGGCAAGGCAAGTCGAATGCTTTGGCCTTGCTGCAGTCCCTCTTCAGCAGGTTATCAGCCAGCAGAAAAAACACCCAGCAGCCACGCTGCAGCAAGAATGGCAAAGTTGTGACTGCAGGATGCCGGACATCTCCAGCATCCTCCCCCTCCTTCTCTCAACTGTCATAACCTGATTTGAATGAAACTTTAAAAAAAAACAAAAAACCAGATAGTAGTCACAAAGAAAGCTGAATCACAAGCAGCACTTCTAGGTTCCTTTCCTTTCCTTTCCTTTCCTTTCCTTTCCTTTCCTTTCCTTTGGCATTAAAGACCAGTTTCTGGATTCCTCCATGCATCATTTGGGAGGCATCAGGAAGGGCGGAATTCGTCCCATCTTTCCATTGTTGCAACCTTTTGTGAAACTAGTGAGGGCCATAGAGGCACTGAAAGTCTTGCTTGCTGAGCAGACGAGCACTACAGTGCAATGCTGATTACCTACTGGCCCAGAAATGCTGTGACTAGCGTTTTAGAAGACAATGGCAGAATGGCAGCCGAGGAAGCTGATCCAGGACTAAAAGGGAAACACTGCAGCTCTATCAGCCTGAAATAGCCCATGAGCACCACTCAGTCCTCACCTACGGGACTGATTTCCCAATAATGAATAAATGGCAAAACATAACACATTTTATTTACCTTGACATTGGATATTATCAGCTTAAAATATTACATTAATACCTATATAGCTAAGGACTTACCCTTGTCTCACTCATGGGACAAAATGAAGGCAATGTCATGGGGACATTACAAAAATATGTTGCCAAGTTGTGCTGTGGATGGGCACAAGCAGGGCAAGACCTTTATCTCTGCCCTACCCATTGAACTCAGCAAGTCTTATGAACAAGCCTACTAAGGCAGCCTCCCCTAACTGGTGTTCTGCAAATGCACTGGGATTACAAATTGCAGAATTCCTGTCTGGCACACACATGCAGGCCTCATGGGGAAATCAGTGATGATGGTTTATTGCTCCTTGAGGTGCTGATAAGCAACCCATGTTTTCATTCTGAGTGGAGACCAAGCCAGCTAGAGTTTCTGTCCAGCTACTTGTGATCCAAAAGCATAAACCAGCAAAAAGAGATGAGTGAGAAACATTTAATTCCCAACAAGAATGCCTTCAAATACGATGATTAATTAAAAGTTAGGTGAAGAGTGCCAATGTAAGTTAATTGTTAACTTTTCCTTTTCTTTTTTTACTTTGTTCAGGACAATGGACAACCTCCATTTGGGCTGCATAGTTTTATAGCTTGTACTTACTGAGCACTGTAATACAGAACAACTCCCAAGAAAGAATATCAGAACATCAAAGAACTTTTCGAACAAAGAAAATATTGTTAGTTCTTTTCCCCTTTAACTGCAGTTCTGTAGCAAAAGAAAGTTAACTCATTTGCAATCTAGATATGGGTAATGGGGAAAAGAGTTCCATCAGTTTATGATATAAGTCAAGCATTGTGAATTAAAGAATTTAAATTCTGAAAATTCTAGATTTCCATTTGAGGTGTATTATGGTATTGTTAAGTTGACAGCACGGGCTCTGACCTCATCTGGAAATCAGTTTGGGGTTTTCATTGTTGTTGTTGATTTTTTTTTTCTGCCTTCAACGAACTGGGGAGAAACCTGTATTCTGTTGGCATTCCTATTAACTACATTTGTAACTTTCAAACTCTATCCCATAGTGGTTTTATTATTAGTGCTAAACCACATTCTTATAAGAGTTCATCAGCAGCAATTTTTATTTAGGGTTTAATTACAAATATAAATACACACAAATCCATAAAACTGGAAGCCACAAGCCATTTCCTTTCTAATTCTTCCAATTCTACTTTAAAAAAAAGAAGAAGCAAAAAACATATTGCCAAATGAACAGCAACTGGTAATCATTAAACAGAACTCCTACATAAAACAGAAAGTGTGTGTCTAATAACCAATTTCATGCTGAGGCACTTCCCCAGAAGATCAACATTTTAAAATTAAAGGGACACTGTAGAATGTATGTGTTTCACTTGATGTTCAGGGGTCTCACTTACTGCATATTGTGGCAGGAAGAACTATTTTCCCAGGTTAGGATGCTTAGCAACTGAGGAAAATTGCCCTTCAGTTTCCCACTGAACCAAATGCTGTGACTCATTGTTGAAACAGATGAAGTTATTTCCCTAGTCCACATGAAGTGCCTTCCTCTTATTGGAACATATAATTACTTAGCATGATATGAGAGGGAGGATTCATCTACTCCATTTCTTCAAGAGGAGCTATCTAAATAAAATGCAAAATCCCGGTCCACTGATTCACAGGAGCTAAGGCTGCAAGGAATCTTTTAAAATAGGAACTCATAGGATGTTGAACACAAATGAGCAAGGATAGGGGTTTCTGCAGAGTATGGTGGAAAAAGTCAAAATGGTGGTTGTGACAGTATGACTGAAGCTCTACCTGTTTTATGTGAGTTGTGCACACAGTGCACATAACACAGAGATGGAGTTTTCATCACACCATCACAGATGACGTCTTGACATTTTTCATCATAGGTTGTGGACACCTCTGGGAAAGGCCTTCACTTCCTCTGGTAGTCCTGCCACTGACTGGATGTCTGAACTCAGTTTGCAATCATCACAGAAATTAAGAGAGGTTTTCTGATGGGGTTGTGGAAACAAACGAGGAAGGTTAACAGGATGTCAAGCAAGAACACAAACTAAAGATGAGACATAAAGGTATGGACAAGCAGTCAATGTACTGGTACAACATGCTGAGTCAGATATACTTGCATTCCCAGGACAAAATCTCCAGCCAGCTGTAAGCCCTGAACCAACCCTTAGATCAGTGTTTCTCAACCTCAAGAGCTTTAAGATGTGAGGACTTCAACTCCCAGAATTTGCCCAGCCAGCATGCTGGCTGGGGGAATTCTGGGGGTTGAAGTCCACACATCTTAAAGTTGCTGAGGTTGAGAAGCTTTGCCTTAGATTCTTGAGCTACGTCTAAAGGTCATAATAAAGTGACATATTTCAATCAGTTTAAATATGTACTGTAATTTCTAGTCGTTTTTTAAAAATACAGTTTTGGGAGGCCACAAGAAGTTTTCAACATGTTAAGGACTCAATCCACCCTCACAAAAATACCTTGCAACATATATTTGCTATCAACCATGTCCTACGTGTAAAAATAAATAACTAGAATGCATTAGATAATACAGACGGTGTCTGCTTCTCTGTGCATGCCAATTTCTATATGCATTATTACAATGAAGATAACCATTAGTTATTAGAGAGAATATAGCCATTAGCACCCAACAATTTAGGAGAAAATATATGCTTCCGCTATCAAAATAATAGTGTGCATTGCTTCGGCATCCAGTCCATTCACTATTTTCAGAAATCTAGGATGATATGTGACATGTTATATCAAGAGAATTAAAAGGCTGAGAATCTGACAAAAGCAAAAATAAAACAAACAAACAAGCAGAGCTACAACAGAGCCATTGTACTAATAATTATCTTCAGGCCACATAATTAAAACATTTGGTGTGTTCATCCATGCCATGCAGAAATAGGGCACAGAGGCAGGTTTTAAACCCTTCCTCTCTGAAAGCATCTGCTTTTGCAGTGCTTGCCTTATTCAAGCAGTCCAGTTCAGGTTTTCTAGCTGGCATTAAAAAACTCAAAGGAGCTACAACCAGTGCTGCTATTCAGTTCCGTGGCAGCTCCAGAGAGTGGAATGGCAGTGTCTTGTCTCATTGCTTTTTCATACAATCTGGACAAAATCTCTCAGGTATACCTGGGGAGCACAATAAACATTTGTGATTTGCACTGAATAAAACTGCTACAATTTCCAGAACTAAGCATACAAGCAACAGGAGGATAAGCTCAGCTATCAACACATACCACCATTGCTTCTTACATATATGCTTTAAAAAAATTGCAAGAATGTTGATGCTGTGACATTGGTACTCTCAAAAATAATGCCAATTGTGTGAAGGAAGGACATGACTATGGGCAGCTGAGTTGTTGGATGGAAAGAGACAAAATAGTGTATTTCATATATTGCCTGGTAAATAGGTAGATCCCCCAAGAGAGATTGTGAAAGGTGAGCAAACCCATAGTAGAAAATAGCACAGTTCCTAGGATGTCCTAATCAATACATTTACTCTCTGTTTGAGGACGTAGCTTATTTATAAACTGCCCAAAACAGTGAGGCCTATAGTAATGAAAAAAACACAACCACAAAAATCAAATAACCAACCCCTTAACATAATAGTGACATCTAATATCATGGTTGCCCAGGCCAAAACATACTGAAATAGAAGCGTCTTCACAGCATTGTAAACAGCAAAGAGATTGGAGCTACATGTATTTCTGGAGGGGGGCAATCTCCATATCATGGGGGCCACTATTGAGGATGATTGCCTTTTGTCCCAGCTCACAACCCATGTACCTCCAGAGAATGGGGAAGCTCAGCAGGCCCTCTCTAGATGTTTGGATTGGATGGACAGGTTGAATTTGGCAAGGTGGCTCCTGATGTATCCATCTACTACACTTTAAAGTAATAACCAGCACTCTGAACTGGACCTAGAAGCCCAATTAACTGAAACTGAATCAAAGATGTTTGGTTTTATATGTGTCTGCGTGTATATGTGCGCACACACGTGCTAAGATTCTGTGTAGCTTGCTGATGATCTATTAACTGGTGAGAATTCAAGCTTCATCCTGGTTGCTGGATAAGTTTTACTCTCTTCCCTCAACCACCCTCCAGCTTCAGCACCCTGTTTCTAGTAACTGTTCTTAGACCGCATCGTCCTCTCTCTCACTTGAATCACTGAAGCCATGGTTACAGCTATTGACAAAAGTGCCTGGTTGCAAAAAGTGCTGACATGCTTTTATTTCACCATCACAGCTCATGATGTATTTTATATGCCAGAAAGTAATGGTGGTTTTTACAGCAGGGCAGCTTCCTGTTATGTCAACTGTTCAGATTTTTCAGCAACATGTACAGAAAATGTAGGATGATGGTGTCTATCAGTTTGTTTAATTTGCTTATTAGTGTAGTGGAGGTCAGAAGACTTTTACTACTCCAGGACTGATGGAGGATGAAGTTGGGGCAGAATGGTTTTTTGTATTTTCCTGTGGAGTAGTTGGGAGTCCTGATTGGCTCATGGTACTCTCTGCCTGATTCTAGCATTGCAAGGCCAGCAGAAGCAAAAATGATACCTGTTGGCTTCAAGATGTTTTGTGCAAGATTAGAGGACAGTAACAGTGGACACAGTGCCAGGCAGAAGTGCCTTAGAAAGTCTATTTTATTATCCATTCTACATCATTAGATTTGTCATATCTTCATAGGCATTTAGGCAACCACAATGATGTCTAAATGCCAAAATGTATCCTGTGTCGTCCCAATATGACTCTGCACTTTTGCACTTGCACTGTGATTCATACACAAGTGCGTTGGGGATGGAGTTTGCACTGTGACACAAGTTTTATTGCTCCCCTCCCTCCATGGATACTCACACCATATTAATTCATTGGGGGAGGAGCTGAAGCTATCTCCGTATGACTACAATAGTCATTTTGTATTTGGTATCTAAGTGGCTGGGGGACAGGGAGGTTTCCTTCTTTTTTCTTTTTCACTTCTAATGAATTATGACTCTGTAAATTACAACCCACTACAATTTACAGTGCCCCAGTTTAATATTTAAACTTCATACTGCTAATTCCTGCATAAAAATAGAAACTGAATGAGGGACCTAATTTGTTTTCACAGCAATTTTCACCACACACATACAGAGATATGGAAGATCATAAAACCATTTGGGGAAAAATTCCCCCTTTTATGCTTTTGAATCCTGTATATTGTACACTGTTTCTATAAGAATGGTTGCTAATGGTGTACTTGGCCTCTTTTTGCAAGGTTCACCCCTATGCACATTACCTCTATGGAAAAGAGAAATTCACAACTCAGTTCAGCAATAAGTAATCAAAGACAAACACACAGTCACATTCAGTAGCTGTGCTATGTTACACCTGGGCAGGTAAAGCAAAGCTGATTTAATTCACCATGCATTTCAAACTAAATAAAACTCCCTCTCTCAAAACCCCCTGAAGAAAGAGAAAGGTCTCACATATGCCCAGGTTTCCATTCCCACTTGCTTCATTTGGGCACCTTGTGTGTGGATTCATCTAAGTGCAGGTGAACAAGAATGCATACAATTGAGTTCCTAACTAAATGGAGGATCTGAAGTAGATTCAGCCAGACACATGAAGAATTTCACTTCAGATTTTTGCCCCCGTGTATTCTGGAAATGCAGAGGCAAATGATTAAACAAGTCTGTTATTTGCTATGCAGATTTATAAAGAGAGATAGGGTGGCTAATTTAAGTCCATCATGTTTGCTAATTTGTATAGACCTTGTGCAAATCAAATTATTGCGGTAATCATATTGAAAGAGAACAGCCAATGGTACTCTTTTTGGTGAAAGCAGCTGAACAATATCAAACCTCCTTAGCCCAGTATTAAGTACATCACTGTTATTGGTCATGGATGCTTCAGAAGAATTCTTAATAAAACTCAGTAAGCAGACCTCTTGTTGTTCACTGACAGTTTTACATATTGACAGAAGTAGGAATGTTAGCAACCACTTGCCAGTGTCTTCTCCCCTCTGGTCTTCAGGAGAGTTTGGATATGCTTTCTTTTACTTTACCCATCTATTCTCACTGTAACCCAACTGGATGCTCCAGGTCAGGAGCCCTGCTTACTCTTATATAGGTCTACTTCCTACACTGAAAATGCACAGCAGGAAATAAAAGATGATTTGCACTGTAAGATGAAGAGTGAATAATATCCCAAGCTTCTGTAACATTCCTAGCATATAGGAGCTTCTTGGATACTGGAACATTCACATTTACCTAGGAAGCATGAACTAGGGGTTATGCAGAACACAAAAAGGTTAAGAATAGCATGAAGCAATTTTATGGTTACTCACAATTTCTCAGAAAACTGCTTATTGTGGTAGATCGTAAACCCTTTACTGATGTCAGTTATTTAAGCTAATAAGGCCTAAGGAAAAGAAAGCTTGATCAATAGGCAAGCAGTTTAAAGAAAAGCACAAGAATTGAACTTGCATTAATTCCTGTTTCATGTCCTTGGGAGATAAAAGGCCATAGAAGAAAGCATTTGGGAGGATCCTTTCCACATGCAGGCATACATGTTCTCCTTCCGCATGCCAAAATGAAAACCACGTGCCTCTGATTTCACCAGTAATCAAATGAATCACATTTAGCTATAAATTAACATGATTAATATTAAAAGCAACGTATTATTTTAAATATGCCCTTTGGCAATTGCATACATGTCAGGTGCACATACACACACCCAGGAACATAGCAATTTCAGAGCCTTTTATATAATTTTGCAAAAAAAGAAAAAGAGAAGAATAAATTCAATCTTGACATCAGTGTTACTAGCAAGAAATGTCTTTAAAAAGTGAATTATTTCCAACTATAATTCCTTCATTCATTTGTGCAAACATTGAGATGACAAACAAAAGAATTCCTCATCAATTACCAAGCATGGACAGATTTATTATTCTCATTCAATTTGTGACTGATGAAAGGAATATCATAGGTCTTCCACAGTTCAGGTTTGGAAGCACATTCATTCATTGATTTGGAACTGGGATGTAAAAAACCCTGACATCTAATCCATCCTTCCATTCCAGTTGAAGAAAAACCCTTCCTGCCAACAGCGATCAGTCTGGGCCATCCACAGATCCATATTCTGCAAGCCAATACAATTTCTCTCTGTAATTTTCATCTCTAAGGGTCAAGAGAGATGTCATATTAAAAAACAAACAAACAAACAAACAAACAAACCCCTTGGGCACTTTTTTTTCTTGGTGGGACAGTGGTAGATGCCTTGGCAAGAAAGTATCTGTAAGGCTGAGGGGCATCTGTGAAGGCCTTAAACATCTGCCTTGCTTAAAAGCTCTGGGATTTTTTTTTTTAAAGATAAGCAGGTATGTATATTTACTTAGGCAGTAGGTACATGGCAGGCAGCAGTATATGGGGGGGGCAAGGGTAAGGAGGGTTTCTACATGCACTGTGATGTCACATGCATGCCCCAAGGGGACAGACCTTGCAGTGCTTGCATCATTCTGGCAGTCCCAGCCTGGAGATACCACTGATGTCAGGGCAAGGCTAAGGAAGCAGTTTGAAACCAAAAGGTAGATTTATGGCATGATCCGTTTTACACACTCAGCAGATGAAGGACCATTAGATATGAATTTTCTTTGCATCCTTGAACATAACACAGGTCTGTTTGTGTATATGTGATGTCATGTATCCATGTTTAAACCTTATATTAGGCTAGGTAGTTTATTGTAGTCTATTAGGCCAAGCCTCATCAGACCTTTCTCTGGCTCTACATTTAATGTCTTCTTCCACTAAGATCACCTCTATTATCAGTAGTGTCCTATGACACATTCAGGCCAATGTATTTATAAAGTGAACTTGCACAGTTGTGGTTTTTGATAATGAATCTTTTGGTCTTTAATGTCACGTGTAATGATGCATAGCAGTTTTTTTAAAAAAAAAAACTGCAGTGCAAGAAGCAGGAATGACAAAGACTAAACATTTGAGAGGCTAGAGAAAGAACTGTGGGTATTTCTATTAAGAGTGTGAATCTCAAACTCAAGTCAGCCCATATCATCTTCCTCATTTTCAGAATAAACCATCTAGGTTAGCAAAACATTACTCTCACTGCCATTATGAAAATAAAATCCACTGCCACACTATAGTCCATAAATAAATAAATAAATAAATAAACAGAAAACACAATAATTCACACAATGTAAATATTATTCAACCCCAATCTCTGGCACACTTAAATTAAATGTCTAGTTATAATAGAAAAAATAAAAATGTTTTAAATATATCAACAAAATGGGAGCTTAATAACAGGTAAGAAAACTACAGATAAGAACTGTAGGATTTTAAAAAAAATATTGTGAATCTAGGATGATGTTGTCAGTATACATTTCAGGGCATGAGAACAAGAGGAAGAACTTCAAAATATGTGTGTGTGAAAGCTGCAGGAATAGACTAAGTGTATTATACTATACTGGATCTAAAGTGATGTTGGCTATAATTTGTAATTTAGACAATTAGGTTCTTTGTAATGTTTGGTTTGTAAAAGGATACCAGATCATTCCTATTCATTTCCAGCTAGCACTCTCTAAATATTTTTATAGACTTGTAATGCTAGGAAAAACACCCCCAATCTCCCCTTCCCCCAAGGGAGCATTCACTAGTAGCTTTCTTTCTCTGCAGTGGTTGTTGAAGCCCAGAGGTCCCCAAGGTTATGAAAGACTAAATCTGAAAGTCATATCTTCTGTGCCTTTCCAACAGGGACCTGTCAGAAAAGCAATGACCCAATCAGCCTCTTACTTATAACCTTATCCAATCACTAACATCCGTGACAAAAGTCAACCACATGCCAGATGGCAGTGGTTGGTGGGGCTTTCCATGTTAAACCAACATAATTGCTTGGGATAGAAATGGCAAACAGAAAGGAGAGAGAGAGAGAGAGAGAGAGAGAGAGAGAGAGAGAGAGAGAGAGAGAGAGATTCAACTTAAAAGGTTATGCTAAAAGCACGAAAGCAAGTTCTAGTCTGTCGTCTCTAGTTAGATAAAACAAGACTTAAGATTAGAACGTGACAATATACAGACCCTGGTGGCCATTCTAAAATGAAAGCTCCTGAGGTCACCAGCAGACTCGGTAAACAAAATCAAAGCAGACATTTTATGGAATGCTATTGTTAAGTTCCCATGATTCTTAATTATTCACAGCCAAACATTCATGAACACCCTTTTCAACATGAAGAGGACATTAAGTCATTTAGGAAAACACTACTATAACCATCACTCAAGAAATTTCCCTGTGTAGCATCTTCTAGAGCTATCCAACCATCATTGTGCCAAAGTAACAGTAATAAGGACAAGGCTCTTTATTATTTGCTGCAAAGTAATTCAGTTAATTTGCTGTATTAATTTGCTTCTCAGTTGCAGAACTGAAAAAATGTATTTAACAAGAATCTGCCTTTTTGTTGTTTTTTACATTTAGAAAAAAGGAGTGTACATTACAACATTGCAACAACAAAGAATAAAAGTGGAATAGGTTTATTGTTATAAAAAAGGAGAACAAACTGTGAAACAGCAGTTGTATGTTGCTGGGAAGATATGGAGGGAAAGTTTATTAACAAGTACAGAATACAAAAAACTCCTTTGTTGGGCTGATTGTCTTATAGGGATGCAGAAGAAATCTGTTACAGACTTCATTAGGGGTAAAATGATACATACCATAAAGTGAACTCAGTCACAGGCAGGCAGCAAATAATAAGGTCACCCATACTGACCTCTGGTCAAAAATTTGCACAATGTGTATTTGGGAAAGCTGCATCCAAAACAGAACCTTATTTGGAAAAGTTGCACAGATGAAATCATGTATTATAACAGGTTGTGTAAGTCTGTGTGTAAGAATTGGTGTAAACTCTTCTGCCAATTTATTCTCCAGAGATCCTCTGTAAACCAGGGGAGCCCACTGTGTCTGGCATAGGAAGAGCTTACACAGGTGCAATCCAGTCCAAGGCCATTGTAGCCCTCTCATTCCAAGTGGTGCCTAAGGCTTCAGTTGAACCATGTTCTGAGCGTCAGGGACAATCACAAGTTCTCTCTGAAACCCAATCAGATTCATTAGGTGCTTGAGCAACCTGAATAGATCCAACATCCCTGAGACACCCCCCAGCCATAGTAAACTCCATGGTTAATAGGGAATGACACATCCATGAGAAGGGACTGTTAGTAGTATTCATCAACTCCAGATCATGTTTCCACTGCCCTGAGTAAAAACCTAGGTCTAACATGAGACCTGTCCTCCTTGTGGGTCAGGTCCTCAATAAGGTGGGTCAGGTCCATGGTTGCCATGGTGGCCATGAACTTCTGGCGGCCTCCAAGACCATGCCCAAGAAGCTAAGCCAAAGTCCCCTGATTGGAATCAGACACAAAAGAATGACTGAGGAAGACAAAGAATTGAAGAGAAAGGAATTTTTAACCCAGAAATTTGTTTCAATATTAGAAATTGCACTACCATAAAAATCAGATCACATAAGTATAATTCTGTTTTCCACACAAAGACATTTTAGTTTCACAACTTAATTAAGAAAGAAAATCAGGTGCTTTTGTTGTTGCTGTTCTTAAACCACTGAGAGAAAAAAATCCCTGTGGATCTATTGCTAATCTTCTTGATCTACCGTCTGCTCCTAACAGCCTGGACTCATTTATGTATCCAAAATGAGAGCCTGCTGACACCATCCATATTTTGTGTCATCTTAAGTCCTTAAGTTAACTTGGTATCTAGTAGATGCTATTTCAGGCTTTGGTGAGTTAACTGTCATCCAGAGGATGTACATGTATGAGGCACCACTATAATGTCTTCCCCACATTGTACTCTACCTGTCTTTACCAAGGGAGAATTGTGGGCTCTTTATACATATTGCAGATTACAACCTGGAGCAGCATTACAATGTATAAGACTTTACCTATTTGAAGAAAGGGAAAGATTAACAGTAAAGACAACCTCTTGAATAGGCCTATATGTGAAAAGCTCATTATTTTTTAGCATAGTAAAAATAAAAATAAAGATCTGAAAGATTAGGGTTTGACATTATCATAACATCAGTTAACATCAGTTAACAGCAGAGAAGTTACTGAGAAGGTGGACATAAAAAAAGAAAATCCTCAGGTCAAACTTATCTATTCCACCCCAACATCAAATTTTAGATGGGTGAGGAAAATAATACTGCAGGTTTCAAGCAGAATCTGGCTATAGACTGCATTTGTACCTGTACTATTATCAAAAAAGCTCCTTCCAATCACCAGACTTTAACAGAATCCATAAAAGTTTTGTTTCTCTTTAAGCTCATTTGATATGATCCATCATGAATGTTTTTTTTAGCTTGCTTTTATTTCCATATATTTTGTTGTTTTGTTTCTATAACCTGCACTGA
This sequence comes from Python bivittatus, assembly GCF_059951505.1. Classification (NCBI taxonomy): domain Eukaryota; kingdom Metazoa; phylum Chordata; class Lepidosauria; order Squamata; family Pythonidae; genus Python; species Python bivittatus. Next base: position 33,369,158 of record NW_028277074.1, read on the forward strand.
GAACAGGAAAGTAGAGCAACATATCCCTAATTTCAAAAAGATGGGAAAGAAAAGTGAAATGCCCTGTCACAGAAGCATCCGTGACAAAGTGGGTGAGCCTGTTTTTTGGTTATATTGACTGTGAGGTGTTCAATTATTCTCGGCTATTTTATGCTGTGTATGTTATGTTTTTAATTATTGGTTATTCTGATTTTATTTTAATTGTTAACCACCCAGAGTCATGTATATGAGATGGGTGGCCATATAAATTTATTAAATACATAAATAAATAAATCAGTAAAATTGGCTTTACCATTAACTGCATTATTGATAATGGTGCCACCTACTTCTGGGTAGCAAGACTCATGAACGAGTGATTTTGGCCAAAATTATCTTTTCTATGAGGCAGCTTTGCTGGAATTCTGACCATCCTGGAAAAATTATAGGTATGTTGACCAGTCAAATTTCACGGAGGCTGCAAATGTTTCAATTTATGCTAATCAGGCTGCCTTGCCACCCTGTCAATATTTTAAATGGTAAGCTTAGGGAAACCCAGCTACATATTCATGAGTAGGCAAAGCTTTGGGATATCTCATTCAGATTACAGGTGAGGTTCACATGATTGCCTCCCCAATCAAAACCATTCCCTAAACATTAAAAATTCAGTGTCAGCAAGAATGTGATCTCAACAAATAGTGTCTGCAATGTCTAGTTTTTTTGTATGCAGGGTTCTCTCCTCCCCCTCACTCCAACCCCCATGGAGGGTCATTAGTCCCACAAATCCTTGTGTTCTGAAATGGTATTGTCTGGATACAAGGTTACCAGCTCAGCCAGAAGAAGTAGGCCAAAGATGCTTGAGATCATGGGTTGGTCCTGTCCCTGGAGGTTGGCATCTGTTAAATTACATGAAATTGCTTAGGGATAGAAGGACGCAGGAAGGAACTAACTAGCAATCAAGGATTCTCATTAAGGGTTGAGTCAGTTTACAGAACAGTGAAACGACAGTTTTCTTTTATAGTATAATGAAAGAAGGGAGAGGCACGCACAGTTAATTCAGCATGCCATCTGGTGCAATTCTGTTCCAAGGCAGCAGAACTAGACCACCCTGTATTCAGCCAGACCAATCACCAGCCAAGGACAATACTTTGAATAGCTGGTTCGGCTACCAAATAAAGTAGTCCAAATTATCCTTAAGAGTGTATCTTAAACACACACTGCTAAAGAGATCTGAGAGAAACCTGTATATCTGTTCCTTTCTACTTTCTTTCTCTATGCACTTTTGAACCTTTACTCAAGTTATCAAATTAAGGCTTCAGCCATCATATAAAGCAGACAATTCTTACCATCATCCTCAAATTATAAGGGAAATCAGGGAGATTAAGTAAAAGAGGCTTATCTACAAGCAAATGGGGAAAATCTTAGATTACACCTTTAACCTTAGTAGAAAACCAGCTCTTGGAATCAGATTCATGTGGGAACAGCTGGTCCAACAGATCTTTATTTTTAATCACAGGGTGTACAAATTTAGAGATCCCATGACAATGGAAAAAGAGAGGAATTTATTTTAAGAATTGAAAGAAGAATTTACATTTGAAATATTCAGCATCCCAAAGCTTAATTAAGTTGCTCTGCTGCTGGCAATCATAGCTTAGAGATGCTGTCCATACAGCAATGAAGGATGTGTATCTGTGTGCACATGTACACATACAGTACTGTGCAAAAGTTTTAGGCAGGTGTGAAAAAATGCTGTAAAGTAAGAATGCTTTCAAAAATATATATTGTAATTGTTTATGTTTATCAATTTACAAAATGCAAAGTGAGCAAACAGAAGAGAAATCTAAATCAAATCAATATTTGGTGTGACTACCCTTTGGCTTCAAACCAGCATCAATTCTTACACTTGCACACTTTGTACACTTGCACAAAGTCAGGGTTCTTGTAGGATTAGAGTCAGGTGTATGGTTAACCAATTATACCAAGCAGGTGCTAGTGATCATCAATTTCATATGTAGGTTGAAACACAGTCATTAACTGAAACAGAAACAGCTGTGTAGGAGGCTTAAAACTGGGTGAGGAACAGCCAAACTCTGCTACTAAGGTGAAGTTGTGGTTACAGATCATACACCATGGCAACCCTGAGCACAGCAACAGGACACAAGGTAGTTAGAATGCATCAGCAAGGTCTCTCCCAGGCAAACATTTCAAAGCAGACTGGGGTTTCAAGATGTGCTGTTCAAGCTCTTTTGAAGAAGCACAAAGAAACAGGCAACATTGAGGACTGTAGATGCAGTGGTTGGCCAAGGAAACTTAATGCAGCAGATGGAAGACACATCATGATTACTTCCCTTTGACATTAGAAGATGTCCAGCAGTGCCATCAGCACAGAACTGGCAGAAACCAGTGGGACCTAGGTACACCCATCTACTGTCTGGAGAGGTCTGGCCAGAAGTGGTCTTCATGGAAGAATTGTGCCCAAAAAGCCATACCTCTGATGTGGAAACAAGGCTAAGCGATTTAACTATGCATGAAAACATAGGAATTGGGGTGCAGAAAAATGGCAGCAGGTGGTCTGGACTGATGAGTCCAAATTTGAAATATTTGGCTGTAGCAGGATGAAGTTAGTTTGCCAAAGGACTGGAGAGTGGTACAATAATGAGTGTCTGCTGGCAACAGTGAAGCATGGTGGAGGTTCCTTGCAGGTCTGGGGCTGCATGTCTGCAAATGGAGTTGGAGATTTGGTCAGGATCAATGGTGTCCTCAATGCTGAGAAATACAGGCAGATACTTATCCATCATGCCATACCATCAGGGAGGCATGTGATTGGCCCCAAATTTATTCTGCAGCAGGACAACAACCCCAACCATATAGCCAATGTCATTAAGAACTATCTTCAGCGTAAAGAAGAACAAGGAGTCCTGGAAGTGATGGTTTGGCCCCCACAGAGCCTTGATCTCAACATCATGGAGTCTGTCTGGGATTACATGAAGAGACAGAAGGATTTGAGGCAGCCTACATCCACAGGAGATCTGTGGTTAGTTCTCCAAGATGTTTGGAACAGCCTACCTGCTGAGTTCCTTCAAAAACTGTGTGCAAGTGTACCTAGAAGAATTGATGCTGTTTTGAAGGCAAAGGGTGGTCACACCAAATATTGATTTGATTTGGGTTTTTCTTCTGTTCAGTCACTTTGCATTTTGTAAATTGATAAACATAAACAATTACAATATATATTTTTGAAAGCATTCTTACTTTACATTATTTTTTTCACACCTGCCTAAAACCTTTGCACAGTACTGTATGTGCAAGCATGTGCTAAAGAACATCTCCCTTACCAAGAGGTACAGGCTTCCACCTGTTGCATGTTGGGAATCACTGTTTTTTCCCCAGGGATGCTGTTTTGTTTTGTTTTTTATTTTCTAGTTGAGATTTGGTGTTTTTTCACTTTTTCTTCAGGCTGATCATGCATTAGATAGTGGCCATCCAATAGAGTTATAAGCCTTATTTTTCCACCTGCTTGGCGTAACTGGAACATGGAAAAAAATCAGAGGTCCTTGATTTTGTCTTCACATTTTCAAACATCTGGAAAACTGAGTACAAAAGAAAATGCTGTTCTATGTTGTACTTTATAAACCTTATTTCAGAGAGATTTGAATTTAAAAAAAAAAAGTCACCAGAGAAGAAGAGATGGTGGCATTTCCCTTCCACACTAAAAATAGGGCTTGGTTGCTTTACTATTTATGTCTTCTTTGTTCACTAAAAGGAAGAACATTAACTGGTCATACTAGTTCTATTAAAAAGAAGAAAGGCATCAACAATGGAGCAGAGCATCATTTGTACTGGAAAAAGAAATAAGCAGCAATCAAAGACAGACAGTCTGTTCAGAGCTGCTGGCCAAAACTATTTTCTGTCCGTGACACACACGTCTTGCCCTGAATAAAGCAATATTCCTTCTTAGCAAGTGGGTAGAGCTGCTCTGTTGATATCCAGGCTCACCCACAAAACTTTGGAAGGGCCAAAGTTACTGTGGTGGTAAACAGGGGCATCCATGGGGGGCATTCAAAAAATCAAGATGACAGCCATGACTGTGAGGTCAAAGCCCTTTCCCTTTTTATGGGTTGTAATTCATGGAAAAGAGGGGTGGGTCTTCGACCACACAATCACAGACATCATAATCTCACTAAAGGAGACAACCCATTATCATGGATAAAGAAAAGGGCAAATTTTAATCCCAAAAAGATTATACTGTATTCCTTCTGGAATCTGAGATGATTATTTGTCACTGGGCTTCAATGCCACACTATAGCACCATCATGAAATAAATTAAGCCAAATTGAGAAGGCACTCATTGTCATATATTAAGCCTAGGCACTCACTTTGCTCTTAAAATTTCCTTCCCGTGGCCATTCCTATCATTAGGAAAGCAGTTGCTTTAGGCAGCATATTTAGGAATGACAAAATTATTAGCTATTTATTTGCTCTTTTAGTTGTCTTTTGCATTATGGTTGAATTTTTCCTGCTAGGGTTTGGGAAAAGTTTATGAATTTTTCTACTTTGTGTAGCAAAATAGTTTGCCTAGTCGGGGTACCATGTACATTGACATAGGTGGATGGTTTGAAGTAGGTCATGGTTGTACTGCTTAAAGTGGCAAAATGTCCTGAACCATCCTCATCCTTTCATCAATTTAAGGTGGAGTAAACTTCCCTTTAAAACTGCATTTCTATTCTCATGTGTACTGTGGCTCCCAAAATGCCCAGGCTACAGAATAATTATGTTATAGTCCCAAAACCCATAGACTGAACCAATTTATTGAAGGATACCCTAGATTTCAGGGCAGTTTACTTCAATCCTAGCCAGTGTAATCAATAGCAAGGGATTGTGGAGGTTACTGTCTACTTTTGCCTTACACATAGTCAAATTAATAATATGTATAAAGTGTCTATACTATTACCCTTTGAATCTGAAAGTTACTTTTTTTTTTAAAGTCATTTATTTTTTACAAGCATCCAGTGCTACTTTAAAAAAAAAAAATTAAATGGGGCTCTGTAAAGATTTTTGTGATATATTTTTCATAGTGCTCCAGATATATATTTACCACCTTTGTATTTGCTGCATTTGAGCCTGACCAAAGATGTCTCACAGAGTTCTAAGCTTTATTAACATTGCCCCCACTCTGATCCAACTGAAAGTCCTAGCTATGGAAGGGCAAAGGAACTTCTACTTCTGCTTTGTAGAGTCAAATCACAGGAAGGGCATCAGATTATTTGTAACCTAGCACTGTTTTCAAAGATTGAAACAGGTCTCCAGGACTGACACAGAGAATCTTTCACAGCACCTATAAGTGGATGTAAAGGAATTTAGAGCTGAATTTGAGGAAGGTATGAGAGAGCAGTTAAGGAGGGACTTGGGAAAGAAAATATACAGTCCAGAGATAGAAGGAATCATGAGAAAGAAACTCAAAATAACCCTGCCTTGATTTTGCTTAAGACTAAGAGAAACTTGGATAGGTTTCAAGATTCTGTTAATATACCCTAATATATCCTGAAATCCCTACAATGTCTGTCTATTGACCTGGCCTACCTCAAAGGGGTGACACTGAAGATGCCATAGACTGAATCTGGGACTTTGCATGCAGATAAAGTGTTCTCCCAATGAGTTAGATCCTGTCCAATGAGTTAGATCCTGCACAACTATTCTCATTTACTGGATCTTACTGGTTGGAAATTAGAGTCATATAAACCCAGTGAAATCTCATACCAGAAGTCTGATAATTCATTCATTCATGTATGCTATTCATAACAATTTATTCTCATTTTACCACATTGAAACTTATATTTCACAATGAAATAGACTACTTGGGAGGCAGTGGACTCCATTGGCTCTTGGTATTCAAATAAATGTTAGATGGTTGTTGGTTGAGGATGCTGAGTTGCATCTTCTACTATAGTTCATGTGTGTGTGTGTGTGTGTGTGTGTGTGTGTGTGTATCTTCAATATAGTTCATATACAAGTGCTGGTGGATTACATAACCTTCAAACTCACATTAGACTGCCTAATTTTATGATTTTACACATACAGTATACCAATTTCAAATTAAGAGCAAAAGTTTTGAATTAACAAAAAATATTTGCATTAACAAAATATGTACATATACATACAAAAATGTGCATTATTTTGGCACAGACACACTAACACAGCAGGAGATATCATCTGCTAAGGGACATATTTCTGAGATGAACTAATATTAGTGGAAACAAAATTGGTGTACGGAAACAATGAAATGATTAGTGTTTCCATAAAGCATATACCATTAGGTCAAATGTTTCACTTTAATGGGCATACACTGTCAACTTCTTATTGTGTATCTGCTTAAATTGTAGTGATAAAAGAAAGGAGTATCTTCTTTTTAAAGCTCACTTTCACAACAGGGAGTCTCTTAAAGAGCTACAAATGATCTCTTCTCCCTGTTTCCAAATATTTTTGAAAATGTGATTCACTATTAGGGAACATGAACATATTTAAGAGGTATCTTGTAAATGTAATCTACAGTTTTAGTTTGCACCTTTGAATGGTAGAACAGAGATCTCTTGTTAATTTCTCTTGAACTTCACTTTTTAAGACAAAACTAGTTGCATGTTTCATATCTATGACTAGCTAACTACTTCCCACTGATTTTACTTGACTATGCCTATTATGTTATTTACTATAAAAATTAGGGGACATTCTTTAGCCTTATTAGAGCAGTGAAGACGAGAGTCCAACCTACTGATAGGTAAAACTTATAATGGATGATATTAGGATATGCATACACATTTTGGCTTAGTTCTTTACCAAGAACATCTTTAACAGTCTCCATTTAGACTGAAATAGTGGAATTATAAGTTTTGATCTATACTCATTCTACTTTTATGACAAAGTTGAATAAAATGGAAATAAAATAAAGGCAGAACAAACTGTAAAGTAGACTTCTACAGAATTGGCTTGGTGTCAGCTAGAAGTTCAGTGTTAAGATTCACCACAAGTAGAGAAGACACTAAGTGAAAATTAGTTGTTGAAGAAGAGGAGAAATGGGCCATCCTAAAGAAAGCTAGCGGATCAGATTGTCATAACATACTGAATATAAACTGCTTTCATCTTCATGAGAAATCCACCCTTATTTCTCTTTAGTAACCGCATTGAAATATATTTTAGACAGCACTGATGATTATGGTAATCATAGGTTCTTTGACATACAGATGCACATTAGGAATGACTGTTTCAAGAGAAACACTTGGGATATTTCCAAAGAAAATATTGTTCTCCTTTTGATTATTAGGTACCACAAAGAGTCTTGAGGCATCTAAAAGACATACATATACATATTGGGGAGTTGTATGCCACTGAAAATCAGCAGACTGGAGTGATTTATAGCCCTGTAAATAAATGAAGCAACAAAGTCTACTTTCATGAAAACCTGTACAATAATAACAGCTAGCTTTTAAGGTAACAGTGAACCTTTTGGATTTGTTGCAAAAGATTAACAGTCCAGGCTCCGTCTGTCACTAATCTTGGAGTAAAGTTGAAAGGGTGCACTCATGTGGAATTTTTTAGGTGTTAATAAGGTGGTATTTGCTGACAACGCCATGACAGCATTTATAGGGTGAGAATAAATGATCGTACATTTACTGGGAAATGGATTTCAGTAGTCTAATGTGATTTGTCACTAGAGCTATTTTAAAGATTGGGAAGGGGAGCAGACATTTTCATATCCAAAGAAAAACATTTTATTTCAGCTTTATAAACTTTTAATAACTCATGATTCCTGCATTTTCTGTCATCATCACTTAGAAGAAACATAAAAACTATCAATCTGGTACTTAATGCAGAGAAGGAACCATAAATCTAGGAGATCACAGTTCATCGATGATATCTATTCTCTTAGCTACATCAGTAATTCTATCAGCTTAATTTTATAGAGATTTTTACTTTCTCTGCAGTTCTATTTAGGTCTAAAACACAGTGTGTCTAGTAGGAAAAGATAGTCCTATTGAATTCAGAGGAAGCTTGAATAAATATGTACAAAATCTGGTAAGACTTGTCCTAGATCACGCCAGTGGAACATCTAGTTCTGGCCCAGTACTTTGTTCACACATTACTCATGTTCACACATTAACGATGAGTGCAGTGCCACTTTTCCACTTAGGTTTATGAACAGAGAGATGAAAAGTCTATATTTCTGCAATTAAAAGAAGTCAAATATTTCTGCTTAATGTCAAGGCAAACAGCTTCACTTCCATAGTTATTTATAAAATGAATCCAATCAGATAAGCCTACTTCAGACTACAGTAGTGTGAAAGTACATTTGCTGCTACTTTTGTGGATTAAATGTTTGCATCAAAATATTGGAAAATACAGTTGAGGAAGCAGATTATTAACTGCTTATATATTCTCTATATAACATAGAGGAAGAACCATGTAACAAAGCACAAATCCCAATATACAATATATATGCATTTCAGAAAACAGATAAGCTATTATATTATCACTGTGCAAGAAAAGTACAAATGGAATGAATGACAGGAAATAAGATTGTTCCTTAATTATGTTAACTTAACTTACGGGAGTGTCCTTTGCATGATAGATGATCTGGACTGCCAAGACTTTATTGACTTTTTAAGAAAATGACTGGGAAACATGTCACCAGAAACTCTTGTTTGTTTGATTATATGACAAACTAATCAACTTTGGTGAGTTGACTTTCTTGCAGGGACAAAACTCCAAATTATTTTCAGCCCACTTTCAATTTCATAGCAATTGTTGGCAATCTTTCTGGACCATAAGGCATGTTTAGAATTTTGCTTGTTTTGATTCTTTGCTTAGATATTTTAGAAAGGTTACACTGGGAATTTTAGTCTGAGATCCATCTCCAGCAGAATTTTCATCAAGCTATAATTCCTAGCATTTTGAAGATGAAGAGCCAGAACACAATATTTAAATACAATTAAACTGGTTCAAATCTGCCATGCATATAACGGCCTTGTTTTTGAGAATAACTATGGTTTGTAGCTTTCATGGTGATTTTATATTTCAAATGATGATCCTATTCTGTAATATTTAAATATATTTGTGCTGTAATCAACACCTGGAAAGACCTGTGTGTGGTTCTTAAAATAATCTATAATTTTTTTAATGAATCAATAAAATAAAGGGAAAAAAGCTGAGAGTGTGCTTGTAAAATGAATCGAGGCATTTTGAAGATATATAAACAGCAATAGCAGAGAGCCTTTCAGAGGCTGAAGCATTGGTATCCATGAATTAATTCCTCTTCACTGCATCCCAAACAGCCAGTGGCATGAGAGCAGACTCCAAGTTTTACCTTAGCAGTGTCCAATGGAGCAGCTGCACTGCAGAAAGCGCCTCGCCTGCATGTCCCTAAGCTGTCAGTTTGCAGCATGTCATTTCAACCATTTGAAAGAAGGCCAGCTGTGCAAAGCAAGCTCACTACAACCAGACCAAAACCCAGGATGCTGACTGGAAATACCCATTTCCAGGCAATTTAGTACCATCCTAATTGCTTACCAAAAAAATAGAAAAAAAATTAAAACTCAGCAAGAAAACAAGCTCAGACAATATTTCAAGGTTCACTTAACCTGCCCCAATCTAGTTCAATTTGGCACAGACAGTATATGAAACGGAATGGAGTTTGCAACTCTGCCACAACTTGCTTTGTGAAGGTCCACATAAGTGGGTACCTCCTGATCTGTTGGTAGAAGGAGGGAGAGCAGGCAAGAGAAGAAAGTTTCAGGGAATAGCAGATAAATGTCTATGTGTCATTTATGCATTTATTTGTTGAATAAGATAATTAACTGCTCTACTCTGACTCTGGGCAGTATACAAGAGCAAACCAAAAGACAGACTGATTGATCATTGATTATGTGCCATCAAGTCTTTTTGACTCCTAGCGACCACATAGATCAATCTTCATGAAAATCTCCAAAAGACAGAGTACCTCCATAATTTAAAAATAAGGCAATAATTCATCCAATTCATAATAAATAATAATAGACAGCTATCCCCATTTATCCTATGGTCCAATGGTCAATTGAAATAGAATGTCCTTTAATAACAGAGGGCTATCACACCATGGGACAAGGTGTTCCTTCATGTGGGCCTGCCTTTGAGACAATCTGTCTCTAGGTCCAAGCCCCTTAAATAGAATCTTTAGCAGGTCTTCTCTCAATGTTCTGACCATATGGGCAAGCAGTTTCTCATTTAGAACCAACACCATCCAAAGCTATTAGATCAAACTTTGTCAAAACTAGAAATTCACTTTCCAGATTTCCCATTATGCCTGAGTTCTGCAACAGATGTTCTAAGCCAAAATACAGTTTGTTTGATTTTGGTGTAGCATATTGTGCGAACCCAGCCATTATGAATGAACAAATCATGCCTTAGTATAACATGTAAATCCACCTAGTATAGCCCTGATAGGCATTCTAAAAGTTACCACAACATGCAAGATGGAAAGAGAGAATGCTAGCTCCTTTTCCATGAATCCCATTTTCAACACTACTGTAATGTGCAGGATGAACTTTTGAAATAGCAAACCTCTTTTATCCATGGAATTTCCCTGTATAATTTGTAATCTTTATTTTTCCATTGTCTTCCCTCCATAGGTAAATCAGACTGCTTGCTTCAGAACTTCATCTTACACACAGAGCAGGTGATGAAACCCAGGATGGAAGGAGGGGAGTTAGCATGAGTATTCTTACGCCCCTCATTTCATAGTCTGGTAAACAGCTTATATAGGGCCTGAAGTAGGCATATATGACATATTGTCTCTTCAAGAGTTTCCTGTTTCAGTTCCATGACATTTGCAGCTAAATTAGTGGGACAGATCATGGCACACATTCAGAAAGTAATGTTAAGAAATGTGAACTAGGAGCAGAAGTGGCATACATGTAGCTGGGCACTCTGATACTTATCAAATACTGTTGGTTCTTCTAACCTTATCCAAAGTCACTCAGAAGTGAAAACTGAACAGAATAGGACCAACTGTGGCGTGGGAAAAGAAGATAGCCAAAGAAAGATCAAGTCAGGCTTGAGAGTGAGCTAGATTAAGTCAGGGGCTATGAGCAAATTTATGGTTACTACTTTTAAAGCAGTTGAAAAGAATTCTTCTCAGAAACCATGCTCTGCATTCTCATGTTTCTATTCTCCAAAACAAAATATTTTATGTGATTTAAGAAGCAAGAATTAGGTGGACCAGCTGACCTGGAAAGTACCCTGTAGTGGCCTAAATCCCAATAAAAAATTGCTACCTGTCTACTTCCAAGAGGCTTAGAAAATTAATTACAAGGAGAATTACTATTTATGGCTCTATGCAATTTATTTTTTCAAGCATACAACCCCAAGATAATGTATTGGCATGCCTTTCTAGCAAAACAGCCGAGCCAAAATACAAAAGACATTGTTCCTGTGCTCTGGTGTAATATTCCTCTCATGCAAATATGTCTCTCCCAAATTCTTTTTACAAAGATCAACATGGGGACATACTGGGCATGCTGACCTGCAAAGAAATATGACATAAAGAAGATATGGGGAGAGCAAAGTTGCGTACCTGCCAACATGTCACATTCAGAAATAGGGACGTGGTTTGTTCACTGCACCACACAAACTTCTATTGATTTATTTAAATCAAAATAATTTAAATAAATCTTTTTAGCAGTTTTCCCTCAAGCCTGAATAAAGAAATAACTCTAAATAATGAGCAAGAGCTAACTAGGACTGACATAGTGTTTGCCACTATAACAGCAATCTTTCCCTTTGCCCAGACAGAGAAAACGTTGTCAAAACTGCCATCTTTACTCCATGCATTTTTTTAAATCAGCAAAGCATAGTGATCATTGCTTTTGGATGGCACTTAATGGTCTCTTTTCCAATGCAGTGGATAAGGTGACTGGCTTTTGTGTGACTTCATGCATGTCTCATAGCTGTTTTGTTCTCTGAAAACATTCTGCCTCCCAGTTTACCAAAGCTGTCATTCATAGCAAAGGACAAATTAAACAGTAAAACAAAAACAAACAAATTGGAAAAGTAATTCTGCAATCACTACTATATCTGTTACTGTTGGTCAGACTGGACTCTTTGCTTATCAGTCCTCAGGAACATTTCCAACTCTTTGGATCCTCCACACTTGACCTACACTTGACACTATCAACAGGCCCCTTCCATAGTGGATCACACCATGGGATATTGAGAACTCACAAGCTTGTTTCATTAAAGGCATACATTTGCTTCTCCCAAATGGCTTCATAAGTCCCTTGTTCTCTGCAGAGTATCAAAAATGAAATACAGGTAGTCTTTGCTTAACAACCATTCATTTAGCGACCATTCAAAGTTACAACAGCGCTGAAAGCTACTTACAACCAGTCGTCACACTTACAACCATCATAGTGCCTGTCAGGCCTAGCCCAAGGAACTCCAAGAGACAATGCCAGTTCAGTCCAGCTATGTTTATTAGCTACAACCTCTAGCAAGAATCTTCCCAGACTAAAACCCCAGTTCCCAAAGTCCTCCAGCCACAACAGTGTGAATTCCTCAGGGAGGTGCCAGTCTCATCCTCTTGTTCCTCCCATGCAGTTCTGGTGAGCTAAGAAATTGTTTGTCTCCCTGAGCTTGGCCTTCATAATTCCATTCCATCACAGTGCCCCTGTGATCATGTGATTGCGATTCAGGCACTTGGCAACCAGCCAGCTTCCAGAAAGCAAAATCAATGGAGAACCATGTGATTCGCTTAATGACCATGTGATTCACTTAACGACCATGATGATTTGCTTAACAACTGCTGCAAAAATGTCATAAAATCGGGTGCAGTCACGTGATGACTTGCTTAACAACCACCATGCTTAACAATTAATTTTCCAGTCCCTATTGTGGTCATTAAGCAAGGACTACCTGTATATTTTCATGTTGTTGTTGCTTGGATTTCTATTTGAGTATATTGAAACAATAAGTCATTGGAAATAAAATATTGTTTTGGATAAGCAAAACTCCTAACTGGAGCACTATTCTAGATAAACAAAGTCCTTGCTTAGAGTACTTAAGCTTTTTTTGAAACTGAAATATTGTTTTGGGTGAAGAGCAAACTCCAATTCCAAAGTAAGCCTTAGAATAATATATGATTTTGGACAAGAAGGATTCTTGCTTGGGTACTTACAGAGTTCTTGAAAATAAAACACAGTTCTAAATCGCTCAATCGCTTTTTTGCGTTGTGTCATCTCATTCTTACCCACCCATGAGTAGCATATTTTTGCCCCCAGGACCATGTTCAGAATGTTGCGTAATTTTTCTCCAAACTCCTCTTTGAATCTTCCATTATCACAATTAATTAGAACATAACATGCATCTATCATCAATATATGGATTCCTACTTTCAAACATAGCCATAACAGCTTAGATTATACTAATTCATACTTCATGACATTTTAGCCTTTTCATTCATTATTAAATTGACACCCCTTAGTTTCTTCCATGTATTCAACAACTCTATTCCACAAGAGCAGACCAACTTTGTTCAGATCTATTACATCCTTCCCCTTTCTCTTAGTTTCACAGATATATAACATTATTTTTATTTATTTCATTTCATTTATTCATATTCTTTACCATTTACTCCTCTTAGATTCCAATTTACAATTGTGCATATGCTATGGTTGTCACCAGACAGACCCACAGATATCAACCTCCATCATCCATCCTGACTTTGGTAAATCAAGGCTTTTTCATATAAAGTTTTTTAATTAGAGAAAGTATAGACGAGGTAGCCTTACTACATGCAGCATTCTCTGCTAACAATAAGGACAATACCACTGAGTTTTAAGACATTTTGGACAGTATTTGCTACTCTTTGCTGTGAGTACAATCAATAGTCCTGTCCAATGACAATATAGTGACATGCACTCAGGATGTATTACAGTTTGTTTTTTGGGTCTTCTTACATGCATATATGATTTGTCATTATCAGCTGAAATAAAATGACAACAACAACAACAACAACAATCCCAAGCATCTTAAATTTTTGCAGTGATGTTTAACGGTTTCATCAATACTCCTATGTGTCAAAGACACTTCCATAATATTAATACAGTCATGTTATTTAGAGTGAAACTAGTTTTCATATCTAGTTTAACCACATTTGAATGTACATGGGTAATTTTAGCCTAACAGACTGAAAATCAGGTAAATAAACTAAACTCAGTATTCTTTAATCTTACAAACTGGGAGACAAACTCTGGATTGCCATGATTTCTAAGATGAACTTTTGTAGGTTGGATTTTATAATAAAACATAAGATTTTCAAACAACATTTTAAGCCAGTCTTCCCTACTGGACAGTGTTATCCACCACTAGGAGAACCTGGAATTGTCAAACATCTATCTTTAAACCACCTGTCTTGCTCCATCTTAGAACTTGGTGAAAATATTTTTCATTGCTCTGATAATTTGAGCTTCCCATAATTAATTTTTTTGAGAAGCTTTAAGTTGTTGGTAAAGGAAGGCCTTGATTAATAGGACAGGAGGTATAGTATACCATAATAGATTAAAGTCATCAGAAAAATGATAAGCAATGAAAGCCTATGGACTCTATTCATTCAAATGGCATCACTCTCCACATATAGAAAAGCATCTTGGATCTGAATGTAGTCCACCCAAACAAAGAAAAAGAGTAATAGAGAAAATGCTGCCCACAGGATTTCACATCCCTAGTATAGCTAGAACTATATGTTACTTCAAATTTTATCTTCCAAGAGCACTATTCTTCCACTATCTTGCAGGAGCACTATTATTCTTGAATAATACTGCACATATATGCAGGCCAAGCTGTAGATCAGTTCTATCATTATACAGTTTCTCCAAGCATTTAAAAGTGCATGTGTTGTATCTATGCAGCTTTCTGTACAGAGGCTGTTGAAAATAATTAACTGGACAAGGCAGAGACTAGTACTGAGAAAAAATGATCTTACAGTTCAAACTGTATCAATATCCATCCACCAACCCAAATCCTGTTAAGATGCATATTTCCCCTCATTTTATGTTCTATACAACATAGGCCAAGGACATCCCTTTATAGTATGTTCATCTGGTTCCCTACCCCCTGACTAAAGGAATTCTTTAATCCAGTAGCATCTAGCATCATAATTATTTTCAGGAATGCTTTGAGCTTCCCAAATCCTACTGAGATGGTAGACAATACCCTGGGGATCAAGTTCATTTTGAGTCAATCGGTCTTTGGGATTGGTCATGCCCACTAGGCTACTGTTTTGTGAATATGTCTCCTGCGATCAGCATTTTGTGAGTGTGCCTAAACATTAAATGTGCCCTTGGCACAAGAGTTCCTTGCCTCTAGCTGAAAAAACTCCTCCTAAATATCTTCAAAAGGTTAATTTCTCTCAGTAACTCCACCCCAGTTCTACATTTCATACGTTTTCAGATTCTGCAGCAGATTCTGCAATCAGCCAGATGGAGTATTCAAGACAGATGCAGATTTCGTGTCACTGTTAATATAATTTTATGTGCAGGAAGGGAAGGGGAGGAAGTTATCCTCATAGAGATCACTTGTTTTTCTTTTCACAGCTAAAAAGGTGGCAGATATCTGAGCTTTCCCCAAAGGATAATTTCTTAATTATCTATATGGATTTTATGTCTGATGCTGCCACAACTACAGCTCATTAATAGCCATTTAGCTATAGACAAACCTGCAATCATGAATATTTTGGACATTTTAGAAACAACTTACATTTAATTATGGCTTATGTAAGAAAGGTTTCAATTAGAAATGAATTTTAATTTAAAACTAAAAATAGCAATAAATTCTGTAAACAAATCAGGAAAGAATTGATTTGCACCTTTATTTAGATGCACAGGGGCCTGTTTATCAACCTCAACAGAAATGGATGTTCTCATGAGGGCAGGATGTTTTTATAGGAGGAATCTGGAGTCCAACAGATAATGTGTGATTAATGGTGTCAAGCTATTCTAGTAGGTCATTTGCACATCCTTACCCATTGTCACTGCTTTGTCTGATAGGCATGATTTCAACTCATGCGAAGGTGATAGCAAGTTCCAAAATGACTAACAGTGGTCTGCCCAAACTATGATCAGTAATCTTTTTAGGCCTCAGGCCCATAGGTGGGGTGGCTTTCAAATCACTGGTAAGGCTACCAGTGTTTCTGGAGATAGAAATTTGTTTAATTATTTATTACATTTCTATCCTGCTGCTTCTCTAAGAATTTAGAGTAAAGTATGCTCATATTTGATTGTCATAGCCAGCCCGTGAAGTACGCTAGCCTAAGTGATTTCAAAATCACGTACAACCTCATATTGAATGAGAGGTTGATCCTAGGTCTCCCCAGATGTAGTCTGACATTTTATTCACTCTCCCATCCTGACTCTATGAAATTACTTTCTAACCATTAATGTGTCTATTGCTAGGCTCATTCACTTTAACAACTTGGAAATCAGCTTTATTTCACTTTCCATCATTTATTAATTTTAAGTGCAAAAGTCTATCTCTCCTTTCAGCAATGGGCTGTACAACAGGAATAGATGGCATCCAGTTCTACTTTTCCTTAACCTTACCAACCCAGCATGAAAAAAGCAATAGGATCTTTTTCCTCATCTGTTTCCCAACCATTTCCAGATTTCTTACAAGGTTTCATTTTTGCTATAATAAATTAGTTTCATCTGGAGCTATTCAGATTAGTAGAAGAATCTCAAATATATATGTGCTTAAACATACATACAGAGGAGTCATATAGCCAAGAGCACAGAGATAATTTTCTTTCCTATACATATCTAGATTCAAGAGTTCTAGCATAAACATGATTAGCCGTTTCCATGGATTAATGTGTGTGTAGTTTTAATAGATCATCTTTCCCCAAACCTTTAGTCTAATTTAGAGCTACCTTATCTGAGATGCAAAAAACAGGACAAGTAGAAGGTAGCAAAGAAATTCAGAAAATATTAAGTATGTGCTGCCATCCAACAGTTGTCCAGATCTTTGCAACCCACCTATGTAACCCTAGTCTAATTTCCAACCATATCTAAGCCTTCTCAAAACTCCAATCATAATTTTAATTTGAAAAACACATCAATAAAACACATTAGCTTTAAAAAACGGTTATATTCCAATTTTGCTATATTTTTATTTCATTCAGAATTTCAGAATGAAAGATGCACACACTCCATAGTCCCACTAAGCAGACTAGAGGGCAAAAAGACATGATCTAATTCTGGAATTAGAGTTTTTAGGCTCCTCAAAGTCTTGTCCAATCTGCCGAAACAGCTAAGAGAAGAGAATACATTTTGAGGTAACCTATCTTACACTTGATAGTTTCTGGTCAGAAAGTTGTTCCTAACATTTAGTATAAATCAATTTTTCTTATAATGTAAACCTTTTAATGCAGATCCTTCTTTCTGGAGTTAACAGAAAATCCATTGGGCTGATTATCATATCTAGCATATTATATTTTCATTGTCTTTTCTAGGTGAGGTAATCTGGAATTGTGCAAGCCTTTTTAATCATGGCAACACATTCCTGGATCATGCTTAGGTTTTGGTCTACCAAAACCTACTGCTGTCAAGGCAGATGCCAATTAGACTAATGCAATTGATTCTTCATATCTAAACATAGACCTTTTCATTTAAATCAAATGAAACTCTCCCCCTGCCCCCTCTTCAGTTTTGGCTCAGTTTTCCAGCCTGTCAAAATCATCTTAAATCCTTTTCTACCACTGCTAGTTTTGGTATTAACTGCAAATCAGAAATCATCTACTTATGATTTCTGTCCTGCTGACATGAAACATTCTTTAGGTACAGTTCATTGATCAGCTATACATTCATCCATCAGTAGAATCATCTAGATCCATTCCCTCAATTTGCCTACAAGAAAATCATAGACAATGTGTCAAAAGCTTTCGTGACATTAAAATTTATTCTGTCCACAGCAGTTCTCTGATCAATTAACTCTACATTAAAAAAAGAAGAAGAAGAAATGGCTTTCCTGGCAAGACTTGTTCTTGAGAAACTGATTTCTATTACCTTCATACTCACTACTTAATGTTTACTGTAGTTCTAATGCTTTTCAAAGATGGCCAGTTAGTACTTGGTCTGAATCCTCTTTTCCTCTCCTTTGCAAGGATGGAGACATTTGCCACTTAGGTTTCATAGAATGGACCTTCAAATCCCTTTATTATCCTAAGATGAATTTCTGAAACTATGAATTATTTAAGATTGAATACATGGCCTTATATCACCTTTCTATCTTGGCTGTAACTCCTTTTTTATATAGGCTCACATACCTGCATTTGTTAATTTACTTAAGTCATTTTCCAGATGGAGGGAACTAATTCTCCTCATCCATGCTAATAAATATACATGATCTCACTGTATAACTTTATATGCCAAACCCATAAACTTTTGCCAAATTGAAAATGATGTACACATTTGAAGGAATCGGATATCAAGTATCAATTTGGCATAGTGATGATCTTGGTTTCAGAAAATGTCTCAAAACCAGAGCCAGCATTATCCTGAGGCAGAACAAAACATCTGTCTTAGGCAGTAGAAAGGGGAGGGGCAGGAGGTGACAGCTATTTGGAGGAGAGGGCTGTGCGTAGCCCACATGGCCTACCTGTTCTCAGATGTAGTAAAATATCCTGATTCCAGTGTGGAGGTAGTCTGCTGGCAGCCCAGTCAGCTTCTGTCTGTGGAAATGGAAAGGGGTATTACTCTGTACTATGCCTCACAAAGGGAAACACCTTGGGCTAATTCTATTTGGAATACCAGTGGCCAGTTACTGCATGCTATTCAGTGCTTGTGTGTTTTAAAATTAAAACATGAGTGGGTCACCTAACAAACCACAAAATAGCCATCTAAATAATCTTCATATCAAATCAATGGAGGCAATTTGTGCTTTCCATTCCTTTTGGAATCATTTTTTTTTCCTACTGGAGCATCCATATGTAATTAGATTAACCATATCAATTAAAACTTTTGATTAAAAGTGGTCTTACTAATTAACAAGGAGCAGAGTTTTTTAAAGTAATGTAAGAATATCTATAGCTGGACAATTTCATTTTATAAGAGGCTTTCTCTCTCATATAGTAAGAAAATGGGGGGGGGGGTCAGAATGACTTTCTTAAAGAAGGGCATTTTGTACAAAGACTTTGGTTCTGCTGAATTATTTATTCTTATACAGTTATGCAAATCCAGTTTAATAAAGAATTTAAGATCCAAGTAATGAGGATTTCATCTACAGTATGACTCTATGAAAAGCTGACTCTGTGAAAATTGACTATTGAATTCAGTACCAGTTATCCCTAATAAATGTGAATTGGGTTGCAGCTTCAAATTTCTTAATGAATAATTTTCTACTCTCAATATTCCATGGTGAAAGGACTTTTGAGAAGTTTAGTCAAAAATATTAGGAAGACACCAGGTTGATAAAGGTGCATCTCTTCAATATTGGCAAACATGCAATTCTGATCTCACTAGCCAGACTTTTCTACTACAAGTAGTCCTTGTTCAGTGACTGCCTCGTTTAGTGACTGTTCACAGTTATCATGGTGATGAAAAAGTATTTTTACAATCAATCCTTGCATTTATGACCTTTGCAGGTCTGTAAAGCAAAGGAAAGCTGCAGTAAGATCATAAGCACAGTTGTAGTTTCACTTAGCAACCACTTCACTTAATGACCAAGTTGCTGGTCCCAATTGTGATCGCTAAACGAGGATTACATGTATTGATTATTCGCATGTTACTTTATTGAGGTCATAATGCTACACCCACTTACTAAGAAGTAAGTCCTACTGAACAGGATGTACAGTATAGGATTGTTAATGAATGCCTATTCAAAATTGCCAGTAACCCAGCTGTCACCTCCAGCATATTCCCTGAATGAAATATTGAGTAAGACATACTGCTTTAATATTGGACAGAAAGCAATCTAAGCAAAGCCTTTTGAAGCAATCACCATCAGTGCCCTTTGCTGCAAACATTTTACAACAGTCATCTTGATTCTTGACATGGTAGCACTGTCTAACAGGTTGAGCCATTTGCCTCCATGTGCTAGGTTTCTGTAGCATTCCCAACAAACTGTCTTCCTAAAGCAAATGTGAAATAGTGGGATTTTTCCTGGCAGACTAGGCTGCCCTTTTTTAAATAGGTTGCTTTCCCTTCTTTCTCCTGCCAGTCAACTCATTCAAGTAGACAATGGCTTGACTTGTTTCTTAGCGTGGCCTAAATCCAGGCCCAGCCTGGCAGGAGGTTGTCCCATTCAGCTATACTCAACTCTACTTGTTATCCTTTTGGGAGGTAATGATTTGGATGTAACTTCATTTCAGGCTAGCAGCTGGCAGGACTGGCTATTCAAAGCTCACAACAAACAACAACACAACGGCGCGTCCTAGACACAGGCCAAAAGCAAGACACTGTTGATCAAGCCTCTCCAATAATTAACTTAATGCTGCCAGTTAAGGATGGCTGAGTTGGCTTCTTGTTGTATGTTGGCACAGTTGCTACAGCTCTTTGCCAATTAAGAATGTCAGAATGGACCAAGCTGCAAATATATCCAAAATTCCTTATCCAAAATACCTTCTGAAGAGGTATGTAGAACGTGCTTCTTTCTCATGGGTAGTTCTCAGTATTGTAAGTATTCCATTTCTTTCTGTTAAAATTGAAGTTAAAATGTGCACGTAAACTAGTTACCCTCTGAAGTAATTAATTGGTCCTGATAAGAGTTCTCGCAAATCATCTTCTACTGCAGCTTTATCCAACTGAAAAATAGACTACAATGCCTATCGCTTCTGGTCAGACTAAAGGACTCTGTAGCGCATACATCTGAAGTTTGCTAGGGTGATCCAATGTCTCACTTACAGTTTTCCCATATTTAGGTGTGATCAACAGCTACTCCAAAAGTTCTGCTGAATTATAATTTTTATGTGATGCAAGAGTGAAATCTTTAAATGTATGAGTAGCAGCTGCTGTAACAACCTATGATGATGTCAAAATCATTTCATCATACAACTCTTGTGATGTATCATGGCTTCTGATGCAAATACATAGAAGCATTTGTGGATGGTGTCATCACATGTGTCATTTATCCCATTGTCCCTTGTGGATGTCCATATATATGGGAGTAAAAATTAATTGTATAATTTATTTTGGAATGGAGCTCCCACTACACCAAATCATCCAGTCATCTAGTGCTATAATGCCCCTGAACCTTTTTCACATCCTTCTACAGAGATTTTGACTTTTCCTCACCCTGATAGCTAAGCATCTTTCTGTCTTCCCTCTCCATCTATAGGTGCAGCCAGGTGACTGGTTCAAATGCAATCTCCCAGTCTTTCAGGCAGCAGAAAAATATCCCAGCATAAACTGCACTGCACCATGGCTGAGCCCTGTTGTCAGCCTCCCAGGTAAACCAGACAGGAAACACAACCAGATGAGCTGCTTCTACTTTATTGATAGGCTACATTAGCAGAATCTTGCAAGTCTGAAAGTACAAATATTCCCCTGTCCCTTTTTACTGCCTGATAAGTTAGGGCGGGTCCTTTCTAAGTTTCTTTCTCTTCCCATTAATCAATTGTGGGCTCTTCCCCCTTTTATCCAATCGTTCCCTAGGCAGCATCTCTTCCCCCCATCTTCTAAGGTAATTCTTACATTCCATTACACCTGTTTTGCCTGAAAATCTAGGCCAGAGAGTGGTGCTCACTTTTACCATTTTAATGTGGGACCAGTTAAGGAAAGCGACTGGGGGATTTCCTTGGCTTTGTTTCTTTCAGCTGAGTGTCAACTGCCAGCAGGTTAGGCCATTTTCCTTAACGTGTGTTGGGGCAGCTCACAAGCCATAATAAAACAATAAAAACCAACCCCCCCCCAAAAAACCCTCCTGGCATCCTCACATATCCCCACACATCCAAGGGAAAAACAACAACTTTAGTGCTTCACTAGTGTCTGGCCTTATACTACCTCAAGGCTTGTGAAAAAAGCCAGGTATTCACAGCTTTTTGGAAGGCCAGGAGGGCAGGGACCTGCCAGTTCTCAGGGGGAAGGCAGGTCCAAAGCGCAAGGCTACCACCAAGAAGGCACACTGCCTAGGTCCTGCTAGGTGGCAACACTTAAGGAAAGGTTTAAATTGATCTTCAATGTAGCACTGAACTCAAGAAAGCACTAGTCCTATTTCTTAAAACCCTGGTCTAGCATTCTTTCAAAAGAGTGTTAAATATGTGTACATAGGAGTTGGCAAGCCCTTGGAGAGCACTGGTCAGGCGTAGTGAAAGCCAATGCCTCTACAGCAGCCAGGTCTTCAGTTTCTTTCGCAGCTAGACCAAAATGGCAATGGAGAAGAGTGCCTAGGGAGCGGAGGAGAAAAGGTATGCCTGCACCAGTCTAAGATAGGAGTCACTAGCCATACTGTTGATAAAGTGTAACAGTGGGAAAGACCGTGGGAGATGGGGACAAGAGACACTGCCTAGGGAATGGTCAGATAAGAGACTGCATAGCCTGCAACTGGTTAGTGGGTGGGGCAAGAGGCTCAGAAGAGACCCTCCCTAGTTTCCTGGGCTGTAAAGGAGACGGGAGGAGGATTGTACTTTCAGACTTGCAAGATTCTGTTAATGTAGCTTTACAATAAAGTAGAAATAGCTCATCTGGTCATGTTTCCTGGCTGGTCTACCTAGTAAGGATGACATAAAGCATACTGGATTGTGTACATGGCAAAATTCTGTCTCCCTATCGTGTCACCCCAGGACAAAAAGCGCTAGTGCCTTCTGCTGCTCTCCCAAGCAACAATGTCATTAAAAATGACCTAATTTCTGCCAGTTTCACTACTGCCTAGAGGGCTCTGAGTAGCACCAGCAACAACAGGCAACGTACATAGAAATCCGTTTTCACTCAGTCAACCACTGCAAGGGAGAAAAAAGGGCTCTCTTAAAGGAGTACAGTTAAGATAAGGTTAATCTCCACTCTTGAAAGCCATTTCAGAAAAGACTGCCTGGGAATCTACAAATTATTTCCTGCCTTTCCTTTGACAACTACTGCAAGCATACTAGTTACTGATATGCAGTCTAATTTGGACCTTCCCACATCATTTATCTCCTAACCCCCTGGCTCTCTGTACTGCACTATAAAGCCTCAATTGAACTTTGGACAGAATATAAAGCAAACTGAACTTCGTGGTGAGAGCAAAATCATATTTGAATGAAGATATAACTTTGCATTTGCCAAGCTCATCTATCAGGTTTGTGCCAATTTGAAAGAGAGTGAAAAACAGGTTTCACCAAAGGCATAATGGATTTAAAACCTCAACAGATGCCACGAATGAGGAAAGGTAATCAATTATCAAACCTCAGACACTGGTTGAAGTAGAATCTGACAGAAAAGAATCTGCCTGCACAAGGCATATGTAGCAAATTAATCAGCAAAAAGTCCAGATGCCTTGAGTACTTTTTCTTTGGACCAAAGGTTGTTTGCTTCCTTTTGTGCATTGTCTTGATATAAAGCAAGGGTTCCAGATGACGTCAGTGAGCAAGGAGGAAGAGGGACGAATTTTATAGAAAGAAGTATTATCTCAAGTAACCTGCACCCAAGCTAGTAGGGACTTATGGTAATAACGAGTACTTTGTATCTCATTCAGAAACAAACTGGCAGCTAGCACAATGCTTTTTTCATAGTTGTGTTTTTTCTGAGTTCTTGCAGGACCAGCCTGGTTGTTGAGTTCTTTAGAAAGTGAAATACCTAGACTTGCTATTAAAGCAGATCCACGTACTTCATGTCTAGGTTGTCAAGCATGGAGGTTGCCAATGTTTACATAACAGCTTTGAGGCCCCTTTCTTCCAGAAAGTAAAGAAGTTAGCATCTCAACCAAAGTTAATAAAATGTGTTCCTGGTTATTGTTTCAGTTTTTGAAATCAGAGTGAGATTTGGATCTAGAAAAACCCTCAAGTGTGTAACTGCTTATTTTGGGAAAGTATGACACTATTCAGAACATGGAAATCTGTTATCCCTCTAGAACTCTGACCCTCCAACTTTTCTGGATTCCATTTTGATTTATTATCCTCAGTTATGCCATTACCTCCTAGAGGCAGGCATTCAGGGAAATCAAACCATTATTCAAAGATGATGAAGAGAAATGGATTAGGGTATCATCAGCATACTAATAGCACTCAGCCCAATTTTTTTTAAGGATCTTCCTAGAGGTATAGTATAGATATTGAAAAGCATTCCAAAGATAGCATGGCCCTGAGATATCCCATATAATAGCTCTCATTTTCAGAAATAATTGTCTCCAGGGAAGACTATTTGAAATCTGCCTGAGAGATAGAAACTGAACAATTCCAAATCAGTGTTTCTGATTCTCCTATCTCTCAGACAGGCCAGAAAGATACCATGGTCAATAATATTAAAAGCCTCTGAAAAGTCAAAAGAACTAAGAATCACATGCACAAGGATAACCAGGTCAGTCTCAGTTTTATAGTCCATTCTGAAACCAGTTTGAAATAGATCAAGGTAATCTGTTTCCTTCCTGCAGCTGTGTAGCCATGATTAATTTAGTCATCTTATCAAAACATGGAAGGTAAGAGACATCCTGATTTCCAAAGGAACCAATGCAGGCTTCTTTATCACTGGTCTCAATTAGATCATGTCATGTTATCATAACGCAGAATTATTTCTGAAAATCTATTCCGTTTAGACAAACAGAAAAATATTATTATATTTCCAGTTACAGTAAATGTGAGGCTCAGGAATTGGGATTTCCACATTGAGATTTGGATTTGGGTCTTAGTTCAAATTGTGGGCCTTGCAAATCAGTCCAAGGCAAGACAGGTTGGACTCAGATTTCAAATAAAATCTTATGGTATATCTGCACTCTTAAATCTCTTTTTCTCTCAACCTTATTTATGCATACATTTAAAAAATGCCTAACTCCCAATGCCTCTGAGTGTTTTATGCTATAAAGAGCTAGAACAACAAAATAAAAGAACGAGATCTGTGTCCAGAGATTATGTCAAAATAGAGCCAATTCTTACTCACTACTATCCCATCCCAAGGCCTGGGAGACTTTATTTAATCTTTCTAGAATAACTTATTTTTGTAAGTTCTCTCAGTATGCATGCTGCCATGTAACATGGTAGACCACATTCATTCTCTGCCACCATTCCTTCCAGTTGCTACATTTTCTCACTATTCAATCAGTCTATCCAACATGCTATTGGATAGCATGCTATTTTACTAACCATTAATGTACATATCCTGTTTTTCAGCCATAGAGTTCAGGAAGGCAAAGGTGAGGCTTCTAACTAGTCTCCCAGCCAGGCTGCAACCAGACCCAATCCTGACTTGCTTCAGTCAAGTTATTTTGGTAGATATTCTAAGGTTATAAAATCAGTTGCATAAATTCAGACAACCACTAGATGGCAGCAAAGAAACACATATGCCTCTAACTCTAACTTTGTTCCCACCTGGTGGTTGTCTGCATTTTTGCACTTTGTATCTGGCAGCTTATTCCCACTCTATCCAATCTGTTTTTGCTCTTTTTGTTTTGCAAGGCTGCTACAGCTAGCAGCAGGTGCTGATGCCCTGCCTCCTCTCTCTCAGTTGGGCAATGGTGCAACCCCATCACAGCTATCCTTGCACAGAGTGATGAGAGGCAGAGACCAAATGTTTACATAGCACTGGGATTTGCAGAGTGTAAAGCTCCCAAGCCAGTAACTACACAGTATACCAGGGATGTTGCTGGCTGAGAAATGACTCATCTGTAGGTAATTCCTGCTACACAATCCTTTATTATATAACTGCAGTAGCAATAAAAGGAATAAGATGTGATTTCAGAACACAGTGATACACGAACTGTTTACAACAGTGTCAGACTCCCTTTGTAAATTATTTCCTCTATGCTACTTTGAAAAGTAAGTTTTAGTTTTAAGTTTTCAGTGCCATGAAGTCAAAACTGAATAAGTAATGTATCTCTGATTGCTTGGAGCTTGGCAATGGTGGGAGATAGCTTGCTTGCATGTTTTCAGCCAAAGTAATGGGCCAAGTTTATGCAGTGTTTCACTGAACTTTGACTCTTGCTGTAGCCAAGACACATTTCTGTTCCAGTAAACCTTCAACAGTCTATTATCAACAGTGAATCCAAGAAGTTCCCCCAATTAAGGAAAGGCTTCCCTTCCATAAAATCTTTGTTGGATGAACAATTCTTGCAAATCAGTTTTTATCTCAGGAGCTTTCCTGTAATACCATGACTAAGTCATGGTGGGACAGAAAGAACAAGGATTGCAAGATTCTGGAGATCTTTTCAAAGCCACAGAGTTATTTTCCAGGAAACAGAGCTTGGAAGAGAGGAAATTTATCCTTTTATTAGCTTGTTCTTTTAAAAAAAATAATTATATAACAAGAAATGTTCCAAGGATCTATCTTCATTGACCCGCTTTGGACATCAAAACTCACTATCCTTGCAAGCTTGCTTTTCAAATGTCAGCATTTTTTATCATTAAAAGTAAAAAATGGCAAAGAAGAAGGCAAATGCTGGTCCAGTGGAAGCAGGGGACATAGTTAGTCTCTTATGCTAATAGAGAATTGAAAACTAGAGACCAATCATGGTTGGAGAAGGGCAACTTTCTAGCACTACTCATTCAGGAGGCAAAGCTCTCCATAGAGCTCCCAGAAACATTCATTGCTGGCCTTACACATACATGGGTAGAAAATAGTTCTGGGTTACCTTAATCAGATAAAAAATATGGATTAAAAACATTGCGTAGATTTACACAACACACTAAATCATAATGTGGATTATTTGATTTAACATGCTGTTGAGTCCAGTCATTATGGTTAATGAAATGTGATTTATGATAACTTGGGGGAATCTAGCCAAAGCACAGTCAAGCAAACCACAGTTAGCATATACATGAAATAGATAACTGTTTGGGGCCTTTGATCAAAATCCCAGCACCCTCTAATTCTATGTCTCTTTTCTACTCTCTTACTTTCTGGTCCTTTTCCTTAAATATAAAGTTTATCTTTCCAAGGTTTTTCTTCTGCTTCAGGCTTTGGTTTACCTATTCTTCTCTTTGACCCACCTCTTCTACCAAGTTTTTTGAGTGTCTCCTATTTTGGCTCATGTTATTGGTGCTGGTTTCAAACCCTACTCACCAACCTCATACAGCCTGCCTTCCAAAGATGTTAAGTTCCACCCATCCTGTAAGCTTGCATCCATAAAAGAGCCATTTTCTCACCCATAGCCTGGCACAGTGCCCAACCTCTATTGTTCTTTTTCCATCTGCAAGATAGTGTCTCTCATTGTACATCTTCCAGTTACCATTCTCAAGCTCTGTCTCTCTGTCAGAGATGCAAAGTCTAAGAGAATGAGGACTGTTCAAAGCAAAATTCGTACCCTTCCACACAAGACAAACTATATTGGGAGTAAGTCCTGTTGGCAGAGCTTATTTCTAAGTAAACATATATTTGGATTGTCTTTCATATCACACCAAAATATAGTATTTAAGAGATTTTTAAAACTATAGCAACCTTATTTTCATGCAAGTCATACAACAAAGGGATGTATGCTTTTGGCACAGATATTTATTTATTGTATTTATATAGCCACCCATCTCACACAAAGTGACTCTAAGAGTACTTAGTTCATGGATATAAACCACATATAAACTAATGTGTATAAAACATGGTCTGTCTAGAAAGCAGCTCTGGAACAATAATCCCAGATGGCTAAAAACATTGTGGACAAGGGACAAAGGGAGAGTAATTACTGTTGTCCTCTCTAAATGACAACTCTGCTTTTCTTTGGTGTCCCCCTCAAGAACCATTTTTTCAGTGTTGTGTAGTAGTTAACGTTTTTGACTGGGACTGTGAAGACCTAGATTCAAGACCACCCTCAGCCACAAAAGCTCACTGGGTGCCTTTATACCAGTCACACTACAAGGCTGCTGTAGTGAGGAAACTGGAAAAGAATTGCTATGTATGCCACCTTGATCTCTTGGAGAAAAGGCACAATATACATTTTACAAACCAACAACCTTTCTTGCCATCTCTACATTTCTTATAATTCTACTGCTACTTAGCTTTCTTCTATTTCCTTCTTATAATCTATTTCACAGTCCCTGATGACTGATGATGATACTTAATCCATTTCTACTTTTTCTAACAGATAAGCAGTACAATCCTACAGAGTTATCCTCAGCAAGCCAGGCTGATTTCCAAGAGAAAATTCAAGAGAGTAGAAATAGATTTTGGGGAGTACCCTATTTTTATGATGTACATAACTTTTTTAAATAGCAGGAAGTAGCTGAAGGATATATAAAAAAAAATATATGCGTGGCTCCTGATATGCAATTTAGATGAACGTTCTTGTACAGTGGTACCTCTAGTTATGAACTTAATCCGTTCCGTGACTCTGGTTGCAACTCGAGTTGGTCGCAACTCAAGGTAAATTTTCCCATAAGGTTCAATGTAAATACGGTTAATCCGTTCCGCCCTCCGAATTTGGTCGCACCACGAGGCAAATTTCCCCATAAGGTTCAGTGTAAATACGGCTAATCCACCCTCCGAATTAGGTTGCACCACGAGGCAAATTTCCCCCATAAGGTTCAATGTAAATACATATGGTTAAACAGTTCTGAAACATATGCATTTTATTTTTAAACCACAAAAACATGAAAATAGTCGAGATGGTCGACTTCGCCATCTTGTACTCCAAGGCCAGATCAGTCACACAAATACCACGATCGTGCTTTTCTATAATGTCCTTAAGTTCGATCGTCACTTTCTTCTTCAAAGCCTTATTCTTGCCAAGCCTGCTCTGCATTTTCTTTGGAGCCATGCTGACAAGCACACCAAACACCTTCCAAACGCCACAAAACACACCACAAGCCTCACCGAACGTCTCCTTGCTACCGCGATCTCGCCCACAGGAAGCCGCGACCGTGTGGCAGCAGGGAAAATGGCCGCGGATCCAGTTCGTAACTCAAGGCGGAGTTCGCAAATCGAGGTAAATTTTTGGGGCCGGAGCTGGTCGTATCTCGAAAAATTCGTAAGGAGGGGCATTCGTAACTCGAGGTGTAACCACTGTATAATGCATCCCAAATAGCTAACCAAATGAATCAAAGGAACACCATAAGGCAGCATAAAACCTGAGATGAAAGGGCCACATGCACAGGCACTTGAAACCTTTCTTAAATTAAAATGCTAAAAGGAAAGAGTCAACTCCAGATGCAAAAAGACAGAGCTGGGCTTTCTAGAGAAGAAAGTTCTCAGTAGGACAATGGTGCTTCTTTTCATCTAAAATTAACTACCATATTTTCTACATTCGCACACACAAAGTCTTGAAGTCTTGAACATTTCTTCTTTCTTCTTTTTCAACTCCAATTAAAAATATGGAGAATTTTAGGCAATACTTTAAAAGCAATCAGTTATAAAAGTAAAGCCTTTCAAATCTAAATACAGCAGTAATTCCCAGAATTCCTTAATGAACACATTAAAAAAAAAAAAACTTTCTCATTAAGAATATATCTCTGAAGTTTGGTGGTTTAAAGCCACTTCTAAATGTTAACCTGTTTGACAAGATATTTGTCAAAAACCATGCCAATGTGTGCAAATAATAAAACCCATACGTAACCACTTAACGATAAACACACCCATAATCCTGTGTAGCTAAATGCTACAACAAAGGAATTAGCTGATGACAACCACTTACGAAATACGATCCAATCTATATTATGATTTCTTCTAACTGGTGAACTAATTTTGACACATATAAAAATGTGGTTTCGATCACAGAAATTCATCTCCAGGAGAGAGAATGGGAGAACAAGAGGGAGAGAGAAATAAGCAGAGTTTTACTCAGCATCTGCGGGATCAAAATAATGTGTTTTATCTTTAAAATAATTACACGGCTAGCCTTTGATAGAGCTTTGATAGAGGCTTGTTCAGTTTTTATGGGATTAATTTAGAATCTTATAATTACCAGAGATCACTTGATTTAATTGTGGATCATGTCAGCTGCTCTTAGCTGCAAAACAAGTCATTTTATAAACATCATCTAAACCCAGCACGACCATAATTTATACTGGTATCAGATACTGCAATCAATACTATTACTTGTAGTGTCATAAAGCTCCTGAAAAAAGAAATGTTTTAACAGCCTTATTCCACCAATGGAGATCAGACTACAAACATAATTCAAGGGGGAATTGATTCCAAAGTAGAGGAACAAGATGGGAAAAGACTCCAAAATGTGATGCAGCCATTCTGAGTTGTGGGAAAACTAAACAATCAATTGTACGATTGAAACAAATGAAACACGTGAACATGAATGGCACTCAAACAGTTCTCTTCATGTGTCCAGGAAATAAAAACAACTCAGTCTGAACTCCATCTTATTGCCTTAAATGCAATCCAGCAAAGCAACTAAAAGCTAAGGTTACAGTCCTAAAAATGGGAAAAGTCTCACTTAACTCCCTGAGGTCCTACTTTCAAATCAGAAGAAGGCATTCTGGTGCCTCCAGATGTCTGTACTACATCTCCCATACTCCTTTACCACAGGCCATGCTGGAGACTGAAATTTCTGGAGGGCATTTAGAACACATGTCTTCTGATTTAGATATGTATAAGATTGGACAGGACTATGTAATTTCTTCCAAAGCATATTCAATATTTTGAATACATGCTTATTTTCATGGACTTCACACTATAGTTTATCTTTTATTATTTATTTGAACAAATTTGTATGCTGCTCAATTCCCAAATAAGTCTGAGTGGCTTATTTAAAAAACTAGCTTGCTTGCTTGCTCTCTCCTTCCTTCTTTCCTTCCTTCCTTCATTAAATTTGTGTGCCACCCATCTCCCCCAATGAAGGATATTATTAATATTAAAACCACATAGTCAGCACACAGGATAGCTAGCATAAAACTTCAGAAAGCATGGGTAAGAAGTCACTAGCTCAACTGTAACAAAGTCAGCTTCATATCCAACCACAGCTTAGTCTGTAATACAGACCCTGCATAGATGTAACCATTACTTAGTCTTGGAATATTCAAATTAGTCATCTTTCAACAACTTATGCAAACTGAATGGAAAGCTGTTGATATGCTGTGTTTCAGGTGAAACTGGCAATATGAGTAATTTTTTCACTGGAGATTGACCTACAGTTCTTTTTTTACACAAATTATAATTTAAGGCCATGGACATCTGTGCACAAACAGGCTCTTAACTATAACTACATTTTTCTGGACTGTGTTTTTTGCATTACTTAGATAATCTCTTTGCTAAGAGTATGATCACAGGTTGCTGATATTGGCTCAACTAGTTTGTAATACTGATTCTGATAAATTACAAACTTTATTAGCTGGCACCATGGCACTGTAGTACTTGGGAATGGACCTCCAAATTTCACTACTATGTATCAGATGACTGAAATGGTGACTATATTAGATCCTTTCTTCTGTAGCTATAAATATGTGTGACTCCGGAAGTTGGAACTCTGCTTTCTTATTTTCCCACCATATTCCACCCATTCTTAAGTGGAATGTGCCATCAGCAGAAGCTCCGTCCGTCTGCTCATCTACTTTGCTTACCACTTAACTGCAAATTCCTTGTTGGCTCAGCATAAAACTAATGTGGTTCAGTGCTTGGATGACAGACTTTACACTATATAATTTATTCTGTTGATCCAGGCTGAAGATGGCAAAGCCATGATTGTCCCACGAGTTGCTTTCCAACAAGGAAATACAGCCTTCAATATGCAGGCACACACCCCATATGCAAGTAAGGGAGAGGTCTCTGAGTGAACAGAACTTAATGTGCAATATTTGGCCCTTTGACACTCAGAATGAAGAAAGACAGGCACTGGTTTCTGTAGTGAAGAATAATATTTAAAATGGAAAAACAGAACAGTTGCCAGAGAAGAAAATGTGTTGCAGGGTTTTCTAGTTCAATATACCAAAGCACTTGCACACCACCACCCTGAGTTGTACAAAATAAAGGCAGATAACAACAACAAAAACAACAATAGTAACAACAATAACACTTCATCTCTTCAACATGCTGAGACTTGTTTAAATACCTTGCAGTGTTATGAGCCATGACACGGGAGAAAATGAGAGACCTAGATGAATATGACCAACATCATATGCTTTTATCTTTTTTAATCCAAAAGGATTGGCTAGACCAGTTGAACAACAGTGTAACAAAACAATATACAAATCACTGGACAAGCAGCAAGAGAATGAGATTGAGTAGATAACAAAACTGTTGACTCAAATGACTTCTGTAAAAGCAGCATTTTATGTTCTCATTTGCACTCATTCCATGAGGGAGTCAGCAGGCATGTCTCCGTGGGAGGGATTTCTGTAATCCAGGCACCAGAACTAAGATAGTCCTCCTTTTTGGTATTGATGTGCATTATCAGATGGTTAGGAAATAGAATGCAAAGTTACCAAAGTAATCATTCAAGAGAAAGGGAAACAAAAGGAGGAAACCAATTTTAATAAAAACTGCATATACTAATATATACCTGCAAATTTCAAAATAACTATTCTATTTCACATACAAAAATGCAATGCAGCAGATGATGGTAGGGAAGATTCTGACCTAGGGACTTCTGTTTAAATGTTAACTGTTGAGCAATAAAGGTACTTTGTTTTAAAAGGAGAGCTCTTCAAATAGATAACTCTTGCAAAGGAGGAGCTTGCATTAATATAGTCTTCACCAGAATAGGTAAGTAGTATCCCACTAAATTCTGCCTAGCTTCCTCCCACAAAACTACATTTTTCTTGCTTCAGATGTGCTGATCTGTCACAGTTCACTCTTCAGTGTCATGGAAGATGGACCAGCTAGGTTGACAACTCTTACCAACACAGCAATAATATTTTAGGCTAATTTAAGGATTTAGGCCAAGCCATGAGATATAAGCAGCTTTGTCCTCCAAAGGGGCGGAAAGCCAAGAAATACAAGAACTGAGAACCAGAGTGATATAGTGATTAAAGATGTTGGGACTAGCATAGAGTTGCCATTTCTGAATTGCAAAACTCCAGGTGACCTCTAGTTGGTATCACTGTGATACAGAAAGCCAAAACTCTTTCTTGCCATCCCACCATGGACTAAGAATCTCAATTGTGGAAACTCACTGGGTGAGTTTGGGCCACTCACAGCTTCTGAGTTCCACCAACCTCACAGAGCTGCTACAGGCAAAAATTGGAGGGAGTACTATGTTACATGCCATGACTTCATACAGGAAAGGCAGTACATCAATCTAATAAACAGAAAGCTATCAGTGTCTTCCCATGGAGTGACTGTTTCACTTTGCTTCAGTCAGCCCTGCTTAGAGATTGAAGACTTAAAACCTACATACACTTTTGACAATAGGTACTTCTGCCAGACCTTTTGGGGTTTTCCCCCCACATTTACAGCTGAGCAGGCTGGACTTGTTTCTTTTACCCTTGAACATGTAATTCACTGTTACATAACCAGGCTAACATGATGAGACTACTTAGCCTTTATTTAGTCAAAACAGTGCAAAAGTTAAATTCCACCTCTGTGTTTATACGCTTGTGCTTTCTGAGTCCTAAACTTTTGAGAAGTTACCGTCCAGAGATCTTACAAAGAGATCCTATATTTCTATCTTCCAGTGTGAGTGGCTTTGTGAGGCCACAAAGGAGTATAATACAGAAAAAAATGCTTTGAGGAAAGGCAGTAAAGTTGAAGAAAGTGGGGTTTTGTATTTTGCTTTGTACAAATATGAAAAACAAACAGATTATATCCCATAAAATGATTTTTAAATATTCTATTTTAGCTAAGAACTTGCTGAGTGACTCCAAACCTTTATTGCATCCTCACTCCTCCATGTATATAATGAGAGAGTAGCTGCTTGTTGTTAAACATTATGAATATAAGCAGAATTTAGCTGAAAGTCATAGAGAACTCAGGAAATATACTCCATATGTTAAAGACACTATATTCTCAAGCTTAACTACTATTGTTTGAATCTTTGGTAAGTCTGTTTAGATTTAAAAAAAAAAAAAAACCTGTAATATATTGTAAACCACACAGATTTATTGGAACTCAAATGTAGTGACAGAATAATAAATAAATGCTTTATTCCACCTAGTTTCTAAACAAAATTTAGAAACTATTCGGTTGTGTTTGAACATCAAAGCATTTTTAAGAGAACATCCCAATCCTGTAAAAGAATTAACCACACAACTGTCTTTTTAAAGATACACTAATAGGATATGTGGGAGATGCTAAGACTGTACTCCTATGTGGGATTTTTATTTCTTTACAAAATTCATAATACAGTACCAAGAATCATAGGCATCAGGTCCAAGTAGCAATGACATAAAAATGACAAAATGCATTTCATGATGTTGCAATGCAAATCCTGGTCTTTGGTACTTGTGTCCTCATGTTGCACACGTTTCATCCTTTACTTCCCCTTGGCTTCTCACCCTATGGGTACTTCTCCCAAGGACTAAAATTATTGCTATAAGCAAAGTATAGAACATGAATCTCCATTCCAAGCAGGGTGAATATATGCATTTCAGATTATTTTTGTTCCTGCATATAGAAAAGCAAGTGTAAATGTTAATTGTCTGCAAATTCTCTCCAACTCTGTATATGTGGGGAGACATATCTGCCAAGTGAAGATAACAGTTTATTCATCTAATGAAATGAGCTCTAACCATTGCTACATTACATCTGTTACTCTTTAAGGTGTCACAGGACTGGTTCTTTGCTATAGCAAAACTCACAGCTAAATTATCCAGCTGCAATTCATTAGCATTCACTGGCATACACTTTTCCTCCCCACCATCATTTCTAGTACACAGAATTATTAAACAGCCATTTGATCATCAGTCCAACTATAGTCAATAATCAGCTGATCTGTATCCTGGGAATCATTTCATGGATATCCTCCTGCCCTGCCACCAAATATTTAGTTGACTTTGAATTACACAGAAGACAAAACAACAAGAACCACACAGTTCACAGTTCAAGGAAAGCCACTTTAGGAAATTTAGTAGTTGCAATTTGGAAAACATTTCAGTCTAAAAGATTGCAGCTGGTTATCAGTCCTTAGTTTAGCACTGGATGGGGTCACGGTGCCCTAAAGGAGTAGGTCTGTGACCTGCAAGTCCTCCTGGGCGTACAGCTTTGCTCAAGCAGCAGGAGGAGCCTCTGACTGGGGGCTCTTTGCCCATTTTGGTTGAGGCAGTGTTATGATCCTTCTTACATAGGAAACTCCTAAAAACTGTCACTCACACCTCATCACTCTGAGTTTAGGCTATTGTGATATGCTCTACATAGGGCTTCCCTTGAAAAAGAGTCAGAAGCTGTAGTTGGTGCAAAATGCAGAGGCCTGGCTAGGAAGAGGGAAGACTGGAGTTCAATAATATTGAACTGCCAAATATGCTTCCAGGTCCAATTAAAGAGCAGATTATGAAGTTTTACATGGCTTGCACTCCAGTATGTGCAGGATGACATAAACAAACAGCAGGCAGGGGTATATGCTTTAAATTCTTAAATGGCTCAGGGTTTTGACTTTAAAACATTCCAGAGGGGGAAAGGATGTATGACAACTCTGTGAAAAAATATTTGCCCCTTTCTAGATATCCTGAATATTTGGATTAATATTCAATGTGTCAGTGTAATAAAAATTCATTCAATTCTGTTAGAGAGGTAATTAGGGACAGTTGTGTGAGTACTTCACTGAATAATCAGGGCTTATTTGGGCTAACCCTGCCGTGTGTGTGTGTGTGTGTGTGTGTGTCTGTCTGTCTGTCTATCTTTGATTTATATATAGCTGCCCATTTCACTTTTACATGACTCTAAGCAGCTTACAATAAAACAAAATACATAAAATTCACAATATAAAAAACAAAAATAAAACACATAGTAGTCAGGCATAATCTAACCAATCATCCACACAACCAGGAGATGGACTATAACCCACACCTAGGGCTCAGCACAAAGCCAGGTTTTCAAGGCCTTATGAAAGGCCAGCAGGGATGGGGTCAAACTAATCTCAGGGGGAATATACAGTATACAGTGGTACCTCGAGTTATGAACGCCTCTGCTTACAAATTTTTCGTGTTACGACCAGCTCCGGCCCCAAAAATTTACCTCGTGTTGCGAACCACCTCGAGTTACGAACCGAATCCGCGGCCATTTTCCCTCCCGTGACATGTGGTCCGCGGCCATTTTCCGCCCAACACGTGGTCCGCGGCCATTTTCTGCCCCTGACATGTGGTCTGCAGCCATTTTTCCGCCCGACACGTGGTCCGCAGGCATTTTCCGCCCCTGACACGTGGTCCGCGGCCATTTTTCCGCCCCGACACGTGGTCTGTGGCCATTTTCCACCCCGACACGTGGTCCGCGGCCATTTTTCCGCCCCTGACACGTGGTCCGCGGCCATTTTTACGCCCAACACGTGGTCCGCGGCCATTTTTCCACCCCTGACACGTGGTCTGCGGCCATTTTTACGCCCCTGACACGTGGTCTGCGGCCATTTTTACGCCCCTGACTCTCCCTCCAAGCAATAGCCGCCTCCCTGTCCTCCACGCCAGAACGGATTAACGGTAATTACATTGAACCTTATGGGAAAATTTGCCTCATGTTGCGACCAATTCAAGTTGCAACCAGAGTCACGGAACGGATTAAATTCGTAACTCGAGGTACCATCGTATATACACATACATACATGCATACATACATATGTACATAGACACACACACACACACAGACACACGCACATGCACGCTTTGCTTCCCTTCATGACAGTGAAGCTCTTACCACACAGATGTATACCATGTCTATTCAAAAGGAATTTTTGAAGTCCTCTGGGAAAAAAAAAGTCTTTGCTGCCTTTCTGTCTGGAAAAGGTTATTAATCCATTTTAAATATCTGGGTCTTCACTAGTACAGTATTGAAATCGACATGATGCTAGGGAACAGTGAATCTTCCAAGAGGGGCTGTTCAATCAAAATCACACTACCATGTATTGCCATGGATAACATAAAAAAATGAGCTTCTTTTTGTAATCATAGAGTAAGATGTAATTTTGTAATTGTATTTATATTTACTGCAAAGAAAATCAAAAGCTTTTCTTTTTTTTCCTGCACTTTTGCTTTTTCCTTTTTTTCCTTTCTTTCTTTGTTCTTTTTACTCTCTATTAGTTTGTATTTTTATATTCTTTGTAAAATTTTTAATAAAATTTATAAAAAAGAACAAAACAAAATCATACTACCAGATCAGCATAAAATCATCTAGGAAGTCATAAAGAAATCTGCTTTAGCTAATACCAGTGATGATTTCAATAGCAGCACTGGGTAAAAAGTGGAATTCATGGGAGAATAGCAAGCTGGAAGTGTTGCTTCCTAAGAACATTGATTCTTGTCTCAAGTTTGCCAGTGGATAATGAGTCAGAAGTGGACCTCTGGTAGTTAGATGAGTGTTACTAAGTCTGGAAAAAACGAAGCATTTCATAAGAACCTCATACCACTGTGAAGCATGGAAGTAATATGGTTTGGGGATGCCTTGTTGTATCAGCATCTGGACAAATTGCCATCATTGATGGAAGAATTCATGCTTCCATGGAGGATATTGAGCCACCTGCCGGTGGACTGAAACTGAAATGAAAATGGATCACGCAGGAAGTCAGTAATCCCAAACATTCAGACAAGTCTGTAAGAGAATGGATGAAGAACAAATGGAATGTTATAGAATGACCAGGTGAAAATCCACACCTAAACCCTAGAGAAATGTTGTGACAGGACTTGAAACAATTATTTCTTATCCTCAAATGTTGCTAAGTTGAAGCAGCTTGCCTTGGAGGACTGGGCTAAAATTCCTACACAGTGCAATGTGAGACTGATCACCAATTACAGGAAGCATTTGGGGTGATTTTTTCACAACAGTTTTCTAGGTGTTTGGGACAAATCAACAAAACACATACAGTAAAATCTTGAGTTACCAGACTCCCATTTAGTGAAGTCTGGATGCAATGAAGAAAATTTCTGCCAGACAGCCCCATAACAAATAAGCCTATTATATCTGAAATAGGCCAGACAATTGTGTTAAATTTATGTTAATTTTACAACATCCATACCAATTTATGTCATTTGCCAAAATGGTGACAAATGACTAATATTGACACAAGTGGTATACTTTTGGATTTAACTGACATTCAGGAATAACAGATTCCCCTCTCCACAATTAGTTCATTTAATTATTTTACTGCAACATATGCACAAATTGCATGTATTCAAGACATTTGCATATCATCTTTCACCAATAGATTCCAACACTGTAAACAGCAAATATCAATAACTGAAAACATTAACCTATACAATAAAAACTTACTGTACACATGCTCCATAAATAAATTAAACACTGAATAGTCAGATGAGGTAGCAATTAAATGCATACAAAAATGCTCAGGGAAATGAAAACGTCTTAATTGAATGCAAATGTGCTGTAGTGCAGAAACGAACCTCTTCAAGGTAATTCCATAACTAGACAACCATTATGGCTATTAAAAAAAACAGAGAACTTATAATCAAAAACAAAGCTACTATTGTCCACAGGTATATGGACAAATCCCCACCCCACTGATCCGTAGAGATAGAACTTACTGTCTTACCAGTCCTGCCTTCTAAAGCTCTGCAGCAATAAAAAAATTTGTCCACTTCCTGTCTTCAAGGCAAGGTTGTAGGTCACTAGCAGAGCACAACCTTTGCATACAACCCTCAGTAGTTCCAGCTGAAGGATCTTGGATCAAGGTGCTGGTGAGAAAGCCCCACTGCCTAAGGCACAGCTGCACAATCTGCAGGTTGCAGCCCCATTCAATGCTCCCAAGAGCTGGCCAGACCTTGCCCCCAGAAAATGGGCCAACATTTTCACTCCATTTTTAAAAAAAATAAATGAGGCATTAATAGGTGAAATGGATGTCTTAAGCCTTGCAAGAACCCCCTAAAATCAGACCTTTTTTCCCTACTGGGGAGGCCAAAAGGCAAGTGAAAAGTAAGGCATTATTTTCAAGTTTTAAAGTATTCCTATTCTCCAAACAAAAAACTTTTGGTCTCACCACTCCAGTTAGATTAAGGGGTTACCAGCCAATCCCTCATGGTTCCCAGAGGCCAAAAAATAAAATAAAAGGTGTAGGCTAGGCCCCAGCAAAAAAAAAAAAAAAAGCTTTCTAAAGCCCTAAAAGCCAATGAGTTTGTTAGACACCACTATTTACATATTCACTTATTGTAATTCATTATAACACAGCTTCACATGTTTACATTCAATAATGACTTGGAAGGCTGGAAAGCAGCACGAGAGAATGCAAGAGAAAAAAACAAATCCTTTTTTGTAAAACTTACCAGCTTACTTATTAAAAGGCAATGCTTACTCTCCATAGTCAGCCAAACAAGGAACTGAAGGAAGAATTTCTTTAGCTTGCGTGAAGAAATTAATACAATGAACAGAAACCATATTCTTAATGATGAAGCACCTGCCATTTTCTAAATTATTGCTCAAAGATTAAAGACCCTACATAATCATGTCTATTATCATATAATAGACACAATGCAAAAGAGGGGGAAAAGGAAGGGGAAAAAAGGAATGGGCCTGGAAAGGAAAACAAAAACAAGAAAAGCCAGGTAGCCTTTTCTTAGATATCCATAAAAGTAAATAGTTGTGATACCAACCGCCTGGAAGTGGTGCTTTGTTAATAATCATGCAAACACTGAATGTTTGCATGCTTATTGAAGTGCAGCTACAGCCTTTGAAGTGCAACTAAAGCTTACGAGTTTTAGATGCATAAATTAATAACATTAGTTTTATGCTTTCTTATTATCAGCCAGACTTCCTCTTTTCTGCTGCCTATGTTCATTGCATGCTAGAATCAGGCTGATTCCAGGATGTCTCCTATATTACATTACATTTTGTTCACTAGCTTTCAGCTAGCTTTTAGCTACATTGTTCTCAGCATACCTTTTTTTTTTTTGCCTTTTAAAAACTGAAAGTTTTCTCAAGTGCATTCTGGCATAATTTGGAGAAGCAAACTATTCATTACTAGACCACAGAATTTTAAAGCTGATGTTTAGTATCCATCAGATCATAGTTATCAGCCAAAGAAATTGCTTTTTACACTGCACTTTGAGTGTGGTGTAGAAGTTAGGAAGAACTAGATTCAAATCCTCAGCCATAGAAGGGGACTGGGAAACTTTGGTCCAATCTCAGCCCAATCTAGCTCAGAGAATTGTAGTTGTGGCGATCACGTTGGAGGAAACACTGTGTAGGGAAGGCAGCATATAAATCCAACAAGCAAACACAATTTGAAGCTCTTGCCTTATCCTAAGTTTTCTGTTAATCAAGTTCTTATCTTCCTTAAACTGAAAAGCAAACTTACTCCCACCCAGCTCAAGAGTGCGACAACTTAACCACATTTCACCCTAATGATGATTTCAAAAAGCAATGGATCAAAAATGATGGTCTTCAGAATTGAGGCATTTGCTTCAACAAGCACCAATAATTATTTTATATGGGAACTAGAAAGCTATTATCAAAATGTTTATAATTGCAAGGTGAAAAGAACCAGCTGTCCAAGAAAAGGATGTCTCAGAAAGGTTTGCCAACAACACAGCCAGGGGCCCCCTTTTTTCCCTTAGAAAAGCTGACCTATCTCACAACCAGATATTTTCTTTCTCTTCTTGTAGCTGTGGAAAGTAACCTAAAAACACCTAATGATTTTTTATTATTGCAAAAGCATTTATAAAAACAAAAGACAACAATCTGAGTATTAAAACTCAGTACAAAGCCAAAGGATTTGCATTGATCTTACCTCATTTAATCTTTATTACCTGGCTACTGGCTAAATTCCAATATACAATAACTAGAAAGCAGAATTGCAATCCACTCAAACTGTTTTTTTTACAGTGAAAGCAACCTAATTTGAAAATAACTATAGTTAACTGTTATATAGGATAAACCAAGTGCTTTAAGAGGTACACATACATTATCCTTGCATTTCTTCCAAGAACCTGTAAAGCATGTAATTATTTAGATCAATAAGGTTATTTAGATTAATGTCCATCTCGTATTCTGTACAAAGGGAATTGAGTCTATGATAAAGCAGCTTGCCTTAAAACCACATTGCTTTGTCATTACACCACATCAGTTCCAAAGGACTCATGAAAAGAAAGGAAAAGATCACCTTTACCTGAAGACACAACCATATTTTATTATCATTACTTCCCATGTAATTTGTGTATATGATGAAATCAGTTGGTCTGGAATGATCACCCTATTTCACATATACAGAGTACCAGTCAGTCTAGAAGAATACAGTTTATTGGGGGTTGTACACTTTACCCCCATTTATTTCAGGTCCCACATTTGTCTCCTTCCAACTAACTCCCAAATTTCTTGTCAGCATCGCTGCAATAGAGTAAATCCTGCTGAATTCTGAAGAATTTCTAGACAGACAGAGAGACAAACTGTAGAATCATACTATAATTTCAGTGTGTTACTTTCTCATGTTGTAATCCAAGGAGATTAAAAGCACTTACTCTGATTGGAAGAGTTTCTACATGTCCTGCACTGGACACCCCTGTCTTATTAGATTATACTAGTGTTTCTCAGCCTCAGCAACTTAAAGATGTGTGGACTTCAACTCCCAGAATTCTCTAACCAGCCAGCCAGTAACCCACATTCACCTACCTACAAAATACCTGACACAACTTGCTTATTGATTTCAAGTACTTCTCTTTCCCAATATTGACTATATGACAGGCTGTAAAATAAGAGCAGAACTAATTAAAGAGGTAATGGAAACCTGTATTATGAAGAACCAGCTGTTTAGAGACAGAAACCAAAACTATTTATTTAAGAATAGACAGCCCCTAATTGCAACTGGGTTGTGTTCCACACAGATAGAGGGTTGACAGACCACCATCACTATTAGAGAATCAAATTTCAATACAACAGCTAGAAGAAAACCAGTCAAGGCAACACTCCATCAAAGTGCTGAAAACCACTCTAACAGAATGCAGGGATGTTAAGAAGCAATGCTCTTTTTGCAGAAACAAGTCATTGCAGAATCAGAATGATAATACATGGAAGTTCTTTCTTTTTTCAAAAGAGCATATAAAGTTAAGCCACCCTCCCATAAATTCCTGAGTTTTCAGCCTGCATAGGGTATATTGTCCCAAGCTGTTTGTAGGGCATAAGATTGGGGTGGGATGATATTAAAAATATGAATGATTTTTAAAATTATTTACTCACAAATCATGGTTAGAAAACAGTGAAATACTAGGGTATATATGTATATATGTATGCAGAGTTTTGATATACTTTGTGGCTTATAAATTATAGTTTACAGTTTACTGTATTGTGTAAACTCAGCCAATTGTGGTTTATTCAATAAACCATAGTTAAGCACTCCATGGCTTAGCACCCAGCTGATTTTAAGATCCACAGCTGCATCTACCAACTGGTAGCTCCTCTTCTGAATTACAGGCTGTAGTATTTCCTGAAGTTACCTACGACCCATTTAACTGGAAATGCCACAGTTTGAGTTGTAAACCATGGTCTGCTATAGAGGCTTTTCCCCTTTCTAATCTGTTTTATTGGAGCTTTCTCTTTTTTAAAAACAATTTAGGCACCTGCAATTATTATGATTGCACACTGAAACTTGCTAATTGCACTTGGAATTTACCATACTTCCCTATTTGCACATACATTTATTCAATCTGCATGTATAATCATACTAATTGTGCAGACAGCTTGTTGGAAAAAAAATCAAACTGATAAGGATTTATACAATTACTATAATTCCCTTATCATGTAAATTCTATCTATAATACTATAATTTCCAGAGATGGGGCAACATGGATGTAGAGCAGGGAGACTTTACAGAGTACAAATTCAAAGGCAGGAGATGCTGAGAAGATAAACTCAATCTTGATATTACCCTCTCATAGCTTTTCAGTAATTCAGTTTATCAGGCAATCGTTTGGTGGATCAGTCTCTAAACATACATTCAAGTTGCCATTCCCCATAATTTTAGTATTAGTAGAATGCAAATGTGATGTCTTCACTGCTACATGGCAGTAGTGATTCCCTGAATTTTAAGTGGAAGCAGCAGCAAAGCGGGGAAAGGAAGAGCTGAAATTAAATCAAGACCTAGGTCGTAATCACAGAGACAAATGTGTTGTAATAGTAACAGATGGAGTTAATGCTCAGTTGACATATTTGGCCAATAATTATGTCTCATTCTGATTTACTACTGAGAAATGTTGGAAAAATAAAATGTAAATGCCATGTTGGGAAATGTAAATTCCTTGTTGGGAAAACAAGGCATTTTGAAACAAAACAAGGAAAGCAAAAAGAAAGTATTTCAATATATGCAGGAAATGATTATAGTGCCTGACACACTCCATAACCCAGCTTGCTGTTGAAAATAACTTTCAGAGTAAATGCTGATGGTCCCCAGGCTCATAATAGTCACCTGCTATAATATTTACCATAGTTTGATGTTCAGATTTCATTAGGAAAAAAAGGAAGGTTTTTTAAATTCCTTCCTGAAAAACAGAACTTTGTGGTTGGACTCTCACATAAACAAATGGAGTCACGCGCAGCATCTTGCCCTTTGCTCCTGTCCCTTTCTTTCATTACAGTTTTGGCAGCTCTTTCTTGGGAGTGCTCCAGTTTCATATTAGGTTTTTGCCAGCAAGGCAAAATTACAAGTCAGTTAAATGGATCACATAAAGCGATGATGGGTGGTTCAGGTTGGAAGACCTGAAGGACCAGGTTAAAGACAGGATATCCTGGAGAAAATCTATCTATGTGGTTCCTAAGGGTCAATACTGACTTGATAGCATATAATCAATCCAATCAATCAATCAATCAATCAATCAATCATAAAGCAATAACTGGAATTCATTCTAGAACAGTCTAGTAATCACCAGTAGAGCTGAACTGAGTTGTTGTTAAGTCATAAAGTCGTGTCCGACTCTTCGTGACCCCATGAACCATATCGTGCCAGGCCTTCCTGTCCTTCACTGCTTCCCTGAGTTTGCTCAGTTTCATGCTCATTGCTTCAGTGATGCTATCTAACCATCTCATCCTCTGCCGTCCTCTTCTCCTTTTGCCTTCAATCTTTCCCAGTGTCAGGGTCTTTTCCAAAGAGTCCTCTCTTCACATTAGGTGACCAAAGAATCTGAGCT
Source organism: Python bivittatus (assembly GCF_059951505.1). Lineage (NCBI taxonomy): Eukaryota > Metazoa > Chordata > Lepidosauria > Squamata > Pythonidae > Python > Python bivittatus. Next base: position 33,413,400 of record NW_028277074.1, read on the forward strand.
TGAGCTTCATTATCAACCATTATCAAGTCAGGGTTGATTTCCTTTAAGATTGACTGGTTTGACCTCTTAACAGTCCAGGGGACTCTTAAGAGTCTTCTCCAGCACCACAGTTCAAAGGCATCAGTTCTTCGGCGTCAGCCTTCTTTATGGTCCAGCTCTCACAGCCATACATTACTACTGGAAAAACCATAGCTTTAATTATGCGGATCTTTGTCGGCAAGGTGATGTCTCTGCTTTTTAATATGCTATCTAGGTTTGCCATAGCTTTCCTCCCAAGGAGCAAGCGTCTTTTAATTTCATGGCTGCAGTCTCCGTCTGCGGTGATCTTGGAGCCCAAATAAATGAAGTCTGTTACTGCTTCCATTTCTACCCCTTCTATTTGCCAGGAATTGATGGGTCCAGATGCCATGATCTGAGTTTTTTTAATGTTGAGTTTCAAGCCAGTTTTGCACTCTCCTCTTTCACCCTCATCAAGAGGCTCTTTAGTTCTTCTTCACTTTCTGCCATTAGGGTGGTATCGTCTGAATATCTGAGGTTGTTTATGCTTCTCTCTGCAATCTTAATTCTGGCTTGTGATTCTTCCAGCCTGGCATTTCTCATGATGTACTCTGCATATCAGTTAACTAAGCAGAGTGACAGTATACAGCCTTGTCGTACTCCTTTCCCTATTTTGAACCAATCGGTTGTTCCATGACCAGTTCTAATTGTTGCTTCTTGGCCCGCATACAGATTTCTCAGGCGACAGGTAAGGTGGTTTGGTACCCCCATCTCTTCAAGAATTTGCCACAGTTTGTTGTGATCCACACAATCAAAGGCTTTTGCATAGTCAATGAAGCAGAAGTAGATGTTTTTCTGGAACTCTCGTGCTTTCTCCATGATCCAGTGAATATTGGCAATTTGATCTCTAGTTCCTCTGCATCTTCAAAACCCAGCTTGTACATCTGATAGTTCTCGGTTCACATACTGCTGAAGTCTAGCTTGTAGGATTTTGAGCGTAACCTTGCTAGTATGTGAAATGAGCCCAATTGTGCAATAGTTGAGCATTCTTTGGCATTGCCCTTCTTTGAAACTGGAACAATAACTGACTTTTCCAATCCCATGGCCACTGCTGCATTTTCCAAACTTGCTGGCATATTGAGTGCAGCACTTTAACAGCATCATCTTTTGGTATTTTAAATAACTCAGCTGGAATACCGTCATCTCCGCTAGCTTTGTTGTTAATAATGCTTGCTAAGGCCCACTTGACTTCCCTCTCTAGGATGTCTGGCTCAAGGTCAGTGATCACACCAGCATGGACATCAGGGACATTAAGATCTTTCTTGTATAGTTCTTCTGTGTATTCTTGCCATCTCTTCTTAATCTCTTCTGCTTCTGTTAGGTCCCTGCCTTTTTTGTCCTTTATCATGTCCATAAAATAATAAGAAATGTAGTGATTGGATTAAAGCATATTTAATTTTGTACAAATGAAGAATGTAGCAACTGCTCATGTTTGCTATTTGGAAAAAACAGGTAGGCCAAAAGTTAAAACTAAAACCAGCTTTTATGTGAAAAGGCACTGAAGATACTATTATCTTTTCCTTCAATGTCTCGGTACTCAGTACAACCAAAACTCAATATTGAAATAGAATTAATGTTATTCTGACTTCATAGGTATCCATGGAGTTAGGACAAGGAAGGGGGAAGTTATGAAACATGCCTCATGACATCATGATGCAAAACCCACAACTTACATTCTTGTGTCAGACACTGGGATACAAGTACATAAGGGCAGAATTTGCATCATGACATCACAGCATGTTACATAATTTTGATATAATTTCGGTTTGTCAAGAATATCTACAACTAAAATTTTCTTTATCAAATGTCTGTCTAGATATTGATGAAATATGCTATTAAATTCAGATTCATACATACTATTAAAATATATAATTGATGTATCAAGTGTCAATGAAAATATAGAATAGTACTAAAGTAGTTTATCTTCATGTTCCTTTTCTCTCTTTTTTTAAAAGGAGCAAACAGGAATAACTGATCTAATCACATTCATTTCCTGAATCTGAGCTCCTCAAGCTATCAACAGTTTCTACTTCTGATCTTTTATTTTTGTGATTTCATCATTTCTTTACTGATCATGTGCATCTGGAAGATATTGTTTACAAAAGGAAAGCTTTTGATATGCACAGAATTCCACTGTTCTGCTCTACTCCAAAATTTTAGTGATTTTTCTGGATTTCATGAGAAAATGGTTTATTTTATCCAAAGAACTGCATTGGTCAATTCATTACTGACAATAAAGGATGAGCTAAGTGCAGAATGTTAAAGAAACAAAGAGGTCTCAAGGAAAAGATAAGTTTCTGTATTTTCTTAATTCATCTGTTTCTGGCAATGCACATCTTGTAGGAACTAAATAAATGACTGCTTGTTAGTTATGACCTGGCTGACAAGAATCAAAATCCTTCATCAGAGAGAGTTCCATGAACTTCAATAGGGTTTTATTTGGACAAATGGATATTGTTGTCATACAATGGGAGTCAATATTCTTACACAGAAATTATAGGACTACCTATAAATGATTGTATCACCATGGAAAAAGCACTTATGCTGCTTACTCATCTGCAAAATACATGCAAAAATAATTGCATCCCCTGTTGGCATACTGTGAAGCTTTATTTCAGAGGAATCTAACACATTCTTGATGTTCCATAAATAAAACAGGGTTTTCGTGGCTTTTAATAAAAGACACAGTAGTAACTTCAGAGCCTTACACTTGATAATAAAGCACTTGTCCGCCAACTCTCTCCTAACTAATGTGTTCAATAATTTTCCTTCATAAATCAATGACTTATCAGTCAGTGTTGCTAAGCTGTAACTTTTCTTTCTCATCCATGATAATGAAATACCTCAAGCCAGCAGTGAAGCCTGGCAACAAGGGCTCAGTTGCCATCCTCCCAGGAGAGTAGAATTTCATCACTAGGGCTCTTAGCAAATACATTGTAGTCCACCCAGTTCTTTAGAACAGAAAGCTACAGGCAAGAAATACCAAATAGGATGGTCTTTCCAAGACCCACTACTTTAGAAATATGTTAGAAACTCATATTTTCAAATCATCCTAACTTGCAAAAACAAAACAAAACCAACCCCCACAACCCTGAACTTTTCCTATGTAGAGAAAAACAACTTTCATAAGACAGATTCATTTCCATCATAAAGAATATTTACATTATAGAAAGGTCATATAGCCCACCGTTCAGATTTTAACAGTGCCCAGATGAACATGAACAAAATAGCACAGACACCATAATCTCTAATTTCTTGTTGCAGCATCTGAAATCCATGTACAGTATGGTGTAATCCCTTTTAAGGCTAGCCAAGTTAATGGCTGTGTAGGATCAGCAAGGCCAGCAGGGACTGGGGCAGCTGCATACTAGAGTGCTCAGTCAACACAACATCCTTATCTCCATAAAGCTGAAAGTGTAAAAGGCTGTGGTTATCACTTCTCTCCTATATGGATATGAGTCCTGGACTCTGTACCAAAGGCCCATCAAACAACTGGAGAAATTTCACATGTGCACTCTCCAGTCCATCCTCAGCATTTGTTGACAAGACCTTGTCTCCAACCTGGAGCTCTTGGATCATGCAGAGTCCACCAGCACTGAGTCCCTGATTATCAGAGACCAGATGCGGTGGGTGGGACATGTCATCAGAATGGATGACTACCATATGCCTTGCCAGTTGCTCTATACTGTACTGGAGTCTCAGAAGAAACCTCAAGGTCAACCACACAAGCACTACAAAGACCCTGTGAAACAAACCCTACGCCACTCTGACATCTAGCCAAGAGAGCTAGAAGTTGGGGCTGCTGACAAAACCTGCTGGCAAACTCTGTGCTATGCTCTGCCAGCTTTGAAGACAGGCACCACCAAAAACTGATAGAAAACCATGAGCGGTGTCACAGAATAACACCCACAGTTACTACAACAATGGACTTCCAGTGCCCCCATTGTGCTAGACTCTGCGCTTCCAGACTGGGACTGCAGAGCCACCTCCATGTCCACAGATGAACTGCACAACAGCATGTCTTCTTTGAACCCAAAGGACTACAATATACTGCTTCTAGAGATCAGACTGTTCTTTGGAAAAATTATTCATGTGCAAAAGAACAGCATGAACTCATATAGTGAATGCTATTGCTATTCTTTTTCTTGTAGGCTTTTTTTTTAAAGCCTCTGTGTTCTCTTTCCTGTACGGATAAGATTCTAGAGAGCACACAGGTTCAATTTCTTTTTATCTTACTTCCTGCATTAATAGCAAAAACTGACAGAAGGACCCTAAGATTTCTCCTCTCTGCACTGCAATTTGCTTTCTTTTCTCGGCCTCAGCTCTTTCTTCTTTCTTTTGTTTGTGCATGCATTTGCACACTTATTTTTCCTCCCTTTCAGCCAAACTTGGATGATTATCAAATGAAAGCAAAGTCAAGTATGGCTGAGCAGGCAGTAGTTTCACATGTTAAAAAAGAAGAGGAGAGTCGAACTTGGCTTTGAAAGGAGATGAAGATCCCAAGTTCCCAATCCTAGGCTTTGGAAGGAAGACAGCTCAAAGACACAAAAAATGTGTTCACAAGCCAACAAAGAGAAATCAGTTTAGATCCCAGAAAAGACAAGCGGAAAAGCTTGCAAAAGTTTCTGCCTTCCAGTAAGATTTGTTTATGCCTTTTAATAAAATCTGTTAGTCAGAAGAGGTGCTACCAGACTCCTCCTGATTTTTGGCTACCATAGACTCTCCTTTTTTAAGGTCTCCAAGTAATCAGAACCATCTCTAAACTATACCTGGTAGATATTTAAATTACCTAAAAGATAAGCATTGGAACGGTTTTTTTTATGGGACTGAGGATCAGATTACATGGGAGAACAATTGCTCCACTAGGGTTAAGGAAGCCCTGGGCAAGATGCCCTCTAGGGCAGTCCTTAATGCCACTCCTCCCACTGCTCAAATCTGGTTGTTTCCTCTATTCAGAAAGAAATAAAAAAAGGACTTCTTCATTCCCTTCCTCACTTGCTTTTTTATATGGGAATTGGAAGACATTTGTTTTTGCTTGTTTTAATTACCACCACCCAGATTTTGTAAGAAGAGAATAAAAGTCTCCAAATAGAAGTTTCTGAAAAACTGATATACAGAAAATTGAATGGTGAAAGCTGAAACAGAACAAGGCTGAAGTTTTATCTGCAACACCACTGCTTAACAGAGCGTGTGGGCACTTTGATTCAGAGGGTGGGGTGCTGAACGCATAACATTTTTTCTGGCAGGAGCACCTCATCATGAACTTTGCATTGTCCGTGTTCCACAGAGTGAAGGAATGAAAACAAATAGTGGGGAAGACCGGAAATAGAAGCTGTGCCGTAGGGAAATGCTTCTACTTGCAGCAGAAAAAGTCAGAACTAAAAGCTTTAAACTATTGTATTGTAAGCTTCCAGCTTTTTCAAATACTCCTTGTTTCCTAATATCAAAAGCATTTTAAAATAATTGAAATGAGGTTAGATCAAGGCATTTCCCTAAGAGCCCAATGAACAAAATATATCATTTCAGCTACCAGACTAGATATGATAACAGAGTGAAGCCTAGGGAAAAAGAACCAATTCAAGCTTTGCTGAATATGCTCCATAAAAGGGAAATGCTGCAGACTTCTTGGCTCACTGGTAATTATCAAGAACATCAACCCTGATCGGACAGCAAAAATGGAACAAATACTTCCATATTCAAGTAAAGGGAAGCAGTAATACAATCTAAGGGGAATATCAGCCCATATTTTCTCACATAAATAACACAATTCAACAAATGCTGAGTTGAAACCCTAACCCTAGCATTCTCAGGATGTGCTGGGATTTAGGGAATTGCCACACCATCACCATTTCTAGTTTCAGTTGCTAAAGCAGGTTGAAAATCACAAATATCTTCACTTCTGCCAACCTCAAAATGTTGAGAACAAGAAGCAAAGAACCTCATCCTCATCCTGGAGTAACAAAATTCCCCTCATACCTGAGCAAAATAAACATACTCATAAATATGGTGTTCCTATGAGACAGATCTGAAAAGCCATTAAGCTACTTCCTCCTTGAAAGACCAGATGGGACAACTGAAGTTCAGGACATAAGGTAAGGCAAGGGTTCCTAAGAATGGGGAAATGCACTGCATTTCTGCCCACCAGCAAAACCTCAGCATGTCAGATGAAGCGTGGTTACTGTGGTTTTCCAGTCATACTACAACTAAGCTAACATTACAGAAATGAGGAGCTGGTTCTGGAACCATGCAAAGACCCTGTGAAAGTATCCTTTAGCTTCCACAATCTCGCAAATTCTGGGGAAAGAAGTCCAATACATCTGGAGAACATCCTCTTGAGAAAGGCTTGTCAAGCACTTCATACAATAAAGGCTTTGTGAATGTATATTATAAGCCAGGGATAGGGAACCTGGCATTTTTTTTGAACTGCAAACTCTCAGAAACCATACAGGATGACCACAAGTGAAGAATGTTGAGAGTTGAACTTCAGCAGTATCTACAAGGCCACAGATTCCCCATTTCTGTTATAGACAAACAGGAATTATGAATATTTATAAGAACAAATGTAGCAAATGATGAACTGTGACAGAATTATAGTCAAAGAGATCCACAACAAGCAGGACATATTCACTAAATCTGACAATTCAGAGGTGTGCCTTGTAGGCCTGTGCATGCTTCCAAAGTGGTTTAGAAGTGCCTTCAAAACACAATGGAGTGCAAATACAGCATCTCTTAAAATATCCATCATTTTCCCCCCCAGAGTTCTATATGAATCTGAAGAGAGACATGGCTGCTTTAAAGGCTGGCTTTTTAAAATAGCTATGTCTGTTTTCAGGGTCAAGAGGAAGCCTGAAAAAAAGAAGTTTGACCTCTTTAAAAGAAGTGCTATGCTCATACTCCCTGTGCATTTTGGAGCATGCCTTCCAAACCCATTTTAAAGCATGCATACGCCTCACCAGGGGGTTGCAACTTCCAAAAGTATGAGTATATTGTCCACTAGGCATATTTCTGGATAAACACATTTAAAATAGCATCATCGTCTGTATAGTCACTGAAATATATTGAAAACTAAATGAATATGGTATAATTTTGAATCAAACTTTTACTTTTATATTAAACTGGCTCATCAAGGAATTTTATTTCAAACTAACACAGCCTCTTCTTTAAATTACACCATTCAAACACCATTCAATTTTTAAAAATGCAGCTCTTGGTTAGATTCTACACTTAACTCTACACAAATTATATATAATGGAAAATAATATATTGATAAGAGTTTGGGGTTTCAGGCAGAGAAATGTTAATTTAAAAGGAAGCCAAGGCAAACCAAGCTATTCCTTAAAGAAATAAACATTTTTTTAAGGAAACCCATTTAAATCAAAAATAGAAATTATGCTTCTGAAATTAAGTCATTTTAATGAGTATGTTGTATCCCATGCTATGAAATAAAAATTTCTGGTTAGTATATTCAAATACTTCCAGTTGGTTAGATAAATATCATTTTCTAAATTTTCACTGGAAGACAAGGCTACAGTTTATTACAGTGGTACCTCGGGTCACGAACACTTCTGTTCACGACCAATTCGGGTCACGAACAGCTCCGTTCGCAAAAGTTTGCTTCCATTCGCGAATGCCGGATCGGGTGACGAACAGGATCCACGGCCATTTTCCCTCCCGTGACACATGGTCATGGCTTCCTGTAGGGAGGGGGACTCTCCCTCCAAGCAATAACTGCCTCCCCACCTGCCTTCCTGTCCTCCACGCCAGAAGTCGCGTCGAGCAAGGTTAGCGTTCTCTCTCTTCGTTCTGTACTTTGTGTCATATTTTTGTGATTAAAAAAAAAAAAAAACATGGTTCAGAATGGATTAACCGTAATTACATTGAACCTTATGGGAAAATTTGATTCGGTTCGCAACCAAAATCAGTTGGTGACCAAATTCGGAGGGGACAGAACAGATTAACCATATTTACACTGAACCTTATGGGAAAATTTGATTCGGGTTGCGACCAATTCAGGTCGCGACCAGAGTCGCAGAACGAATTAAGTTCGTGAACCGAGGTACCACTGTATATAATACAGCTTTCTGTTGCATTTAGTCATCATAGGATAGTGCTAACTTTAATCTTATTTATGTTTCTTCTGTAAATTGGGGCTGAGAAGGGGATCTTCTGGCTTTTCATTATAAATTCAGTGGTACTCTGATTGTCAAAGTCACTGTAGGAATTAGATTCTTGTCCAAGTTATAAGCAACGATTCCTTAATGCAAAAGTAGAAATGGTTAACAGAATAACAGTAAGCCATGTCATGAGACAAGGTCTCCAGCCAACGTTCTGGAGAAAAACCCAGGTTAAAAGGGCTCTTTTAAACAAGATCAGGGAGGTGGGAACAAACAAATCTCTGGACTGATGTTGTTCTAAAGGGCAGTTGTTGTGATAGAGAAGGCACACTTCCTGATTCCCATCAGATGACACTCTTTAATGGAAGGGCCCTGGACCATGCAACTCTGCCTGATCATATAAGATAGGAAGACCTAAGGTAGGTAGATGGTTCCTCAGACAACCCAGCCCCATGCCAAGAAGGGCTTTATAGGAATAACCAGCACCTTGAATTGCACCAGGAAGCCTACTGATTACCAATGCAGCTCACAAAGCAGAGGTATTATGTGGGCATGCTGTGACATAACTGCCCATGCCACTGCATTCTGGACCCACTGCAGCTTTCAAATTTAAAAAATGAGCATTTTTTACCAGTGCAATAATAACTAAAACTCCTACATAGTTGTTAAAAGGAGTAGAGCCTTTTACACACTATTTCTTTATTAGAAATGTTGAATCAACTTTAGTTCTGTTTAGTTCTGTTTGAGAAGATCAGATACTTGTTCCAATCAACATAATCTGGGTGGAGTTATAACAACTTTAAGAGATTACATTTCTTTAATTTCTTTAATACACTATTCTGGTAAAGGAACTAGAAAATCCCTAAAGAGATATACAGTACACCTAAAAGTTGTATACACCCATGACACCTAACCACACCAAACCAGAAAGCGATAACGGAGAGTGGGTTATATACACAGAACATTAGATCTACAAACTTGAATCTGTTTCCTCTAGAGACACTATTTAAATTAAAAGGAGGTGTGGTTCCAAGACTGGAATTTTTGAATCTGTAACAGAGCACAGCTGCTACTATAAAATAAGCAAAGCAGCTATCAAAGGAGAATATGTGGAAATGTTCGTCACAACATCATTCTAAAAATGTCTCTTCTAACATTGGAATACCAGTGCTGAGCAACCAAAGAATGTCAGCTATGATAGGCCACTTTCCAGTTTCATCCTATAGGCAGATACAGGCAAAGAGCTAAATTAAGAACTCTGATTGCAATGGGAAAGTTGGGGGGGGGTCATATTTACACACATTTGGTTGAGCGGTAAACTAGAAATCATCTCACTTTTAATAAGATCAAATTCCTTTGAAATTTCAAAATTCCTTTTGAAATTTCCTTTTATCAATGTAATATTGATAAAATATTTCAAAAGCTTCCTTCTGGTTTCTTATATGAATCTTAGTCATTGCTAAAAACAAGATTTTGCAAGATCTCATGCAAGCATGATAAAATTAAAGCTTAATTGAGAGAATACGTTACTCCTTTTTTGATTTGCTTTCCCATTAAAAAGTTTCAGTGGCAGATTTTTGAAACAGATGAATATCTACAAATCAAGAGAATGGCCAGAGGTCTATAATGTTTTGCCTTAATTACAAGCAAGCAGCACAGTAGTACCTGTTACTTGATTGCTCCTTTTAAGACCCTGCTCTTTACTTCAGGGAATCAGCCATTTTTTTCAAGCCTTAGGCATCCTTGTACAATCACTAGGGCATCCCATATTATTACTCTGAACCTCGCGAGATCTCAGTCCAAGATCTCATTCAAGAATACTAATGTTTTATATGCAGGGCTTCTGCAGTCTTGCAAGATTTCAGCCATTTTTTTTAGTTGTTATTGTTGTTGTTGTTGTTGTAATGGTAATTTAATTTGAAGGACTGAAAACACCACAGCTTCACCTCTTAGTCAAGTGTTTCTTAATCATTATGTACAAACCAGGAACTTTGGCTTATTTATTTCATAATGTGTTAGACTTAAAATCCTACCAAGGCTTATAACTACCTTTTTTAGGAGAAAACAGCCAGAGTTTGCCCATGAACACCAAACAAACCACAGAAAGATCATCCCTAGGCTGCTTAGCCATTCTCTTTGGCAAGAGGAACAAGGCAGATCAGCTGCAACTGACACTTGGCTTATTTACAAAGTGATATAATGTGACATCTGACTCCAACTGCTTGTTGAACTTTTTAGAGCTTACTTAGCTGTCACTCTATCTACCTCTGAAATGAGCATGGTGACTTCTGGCTGCTCCCCACAATCTGTCCATTCCAATGGGCTTATTTGATGTTGTTCACATTGCACCGCTCTTGCAAGATGAACTTAAGCTGTATGAAACTGTTCTGAATTCCTCCCTGGGAATGTCATTAGAGATAATTCTAATACCTTCTAATTTTCTTCCTACCCATTGACACATTAAATAGAGTAAAACTTCAAAAAAGTTAAATTTACATAACCCTGAAGATGAAGGTTAAAACACAGACCGAAGGCTTCAACAAAACCTCACAGGTATTTCAGTGGGTTAAAACTATGGCTGTGGCTGTGATTAAAAACCTAGAATCCTGAGCTTAATGCCAAGTATAGTGTACATTAATCGGTACTTTAAAGTTTGGCTTTATTTTGACATTCTTAACAAAGCTTAGGAAAGACGTGGGTGTGGGAAATTATTAGAGTGCAAAAGCAGTGCTAACAGAAGTTTTTTTTAAAAAGTTCCAATCTAATGTCAGAACAGATATCATTTAGTTGCTGTTCACAGTCATGTGAAAGCTGCTTGGTCTGAGGATTTTAAGAACAAAGTATCAAGATTATTGAATGCTGACAGATCAAAAGAAAAGAACATAAGGAGTCAGATAATGTGGACAAAGAACAATGAGTATTGGGGTGATGTATGTTACAAACCACATTTACTTTGTCTAGAAGGTAACAATTACAGCATAAATATTAATATTAATCACATTGAGTATTATGCCAGGTTGCAGTCTTCAGTATCACTTTGCCTAATTGGTGTCTGTCAGATGTATCAGGACTCCAGAATTCCCAGCTGAAATGTTGTCTTACCCTAAAGTTCCACTAAACACAACATTACACAGGTAGATGGACAAACTTGTACTTTACCAAATTACTATAACATACTTCCATATGGAAAAACACAGCTCAAGAACTATACCAAATACTACTCCAAGCTTTCTGTGTGGAAATATATGACTCCTATATGGAAGTATCCCAGATACACTAATACAGTAATATGAGAAGTGGCCCTGTAGTTTTCTAGCACCTACTATCCAATACAGAAGGCCTTCCAGCAGAGAAAAAAGTGACAGCACAGCTAGAATATGGGTGAAGAATCTCGAACTGAACTTGACTCCTGGGGTTACATGTAGCTTTCTTGGGACATCCTTGTAGCCTCTTGAGAACAGTGGATATCACTACCTTTAACTACTGCTGCTGCTGCTGCTGCTGCTGCTGCTGCTACTACTACTACTACTACTACTACTACTACTTCCCTGGCTATCCTAATAGCTAATGGCTTCTGCAGCTCTTGCTACTTTCATCAAAATGATATTGTAATGAACATAGTAAAGAGACAGAGCTTTAGCCACGACAACTCAATGCTGCATGTGTCACTCTGACCCTTCTCCTTGTCCCAACGTTGAAGATAATGCTGTCAAAGCCCTAGGAGTTCCTCTCTTTTTTGAATATAATTTTTATTAAGGATTTTGATTACAATAGTAAAAACTAATACGAACTAAACTTAAAGAAAAAAAGAAAAAAAAGAATATGATAAAAAGAAAGAAAAGAAATATATAAAGAAGTGACTTCCAACCTTCATTACAACAAGTACAGACAAATTTAGTAACTCTTCACCCCCTATAAGGTTACAAACAGATATTTCTTCATCCCATATCTCACCCTTTATCTATAAGCAAATCCATAAAACATCAACTTTTCAATCCTGGTGTCAGCAAAAAGTCCATAAAGGGTTGCCAGAACTTTGCAAATGAATGTCTTATTTTAACCTTGATTAAATAAACCAACTTTGCATTCCCTCCTTTTACTTCTAACAGTCTTAATCTTTTGTTCATTCAAATATTGTCATAGGGTTCTCTTCAATCCTTCTTTATCCCATCACACAGATTTCTTCAAGGCTTTAACAAGCCTCTTTTGTAGATCCAATAAGAAAACATTTTCCAGGTCATTCTCTTGGCTTGTTCTTTGTATTTCCCCTTTAATTTTTAAAACTTCAGCCAGTTTCTTTTGTATATCCAATAAAGTGTCCTTTTCAAAATTGTTCTCTTGGCCTGTCATTTTTTTGTTTAGGTTTTTCTATGCTGCCTTTATTATTTTTATAAATAACTCAAGATTGCAAACATACCTAGCACTCCTTCCTCCTCCTATTTTCCCCACAACAACAACCCTGTGAGGTGAGTTGGCTGAGAAAGAGTGACTCAAAGTCACCCAGCTGGCTTTCATGCCTAAGGCAGGATTAGAACTCACAGTCTCCTGCTTTCTAGCCTGGTGCCTTAACCACTAGACCAAAGTGTTTTGGTCCACTTTCGGTACTTTCTCTGTCTTGTCAGACAAAATTTGCTCCACAACTGTCATTCCCTCATTGACATCCTTTGGGCATAATCTATCCATAGAATCAGACATCATAACTGACTCTGTTGATACTACAGCTACTAATCTCTGGCTCCATTCTTCAAAGATCTCCTTTAATATTTCCAGTATTATGATATTTTGTGTCATTTTGTAAGTCCCAGTTAACCAACACCAAAAGCTGGCTTGTATTTTTTTCCTTCAACTTGGAATCTTTAGTCCTCTCTAGTGTCCAGTTTCTAAAATCATAAAGTCACTTATCTTTGTTATGAACCAAGATAGTCAAAATAACTCTGGTTCCCATGAAAAGCTATTTATATTTTATAGTTAATTCCAAAATCTTATAGTAAAAGTCAATATTCCAAGTTTAACTGGACTCTTAATCCATTTGTAACTTTCTTAGATCAAAATTTTATTTGGCTTTTTGCTGTTTATTTCATTTTTTTAAGTTCTTAAGGCTGTAATTAATTTTTCTTTTGTTCAGGGTTGAAGCTAAACTCACCCAACATTTTCAAACTTGTCATTCTGAAGATCTCTAATAAGTTAATAGGCAATTTCCAAAAGTGATTAGAAAGAGAGGTTTGCAAACTTAGTGTCCTTTAAAAGGCTCTACTGCAGTTGCAAGTGAGATGGCTAATCCCTTCATCTACTGGCGCTCAAACTTGCAAAAGACCTCTATCCTGTGGTTTTCTCGTGACAAGCAGCCATCTGGACACATGTGGGCAATCTCCTGTCCTCTCTTATCCAGAGAAGTTCTGAAGAACCAGTCTATTCACCAGTTCTTTGGTCCTTGCCACAGTTGACGGCTTCACTTTCGCAGAGATGTCTTCAGTTTGCCATACCTCCCCCTGAAGTCCCAACCCTAGGATTTCCTGATGGTGTCCCATGTCATTCACCCATCCAAGTATGAGGTCCAATCCTCCTTAGCTTTTTGGGGTCTGCCATGGTCAGCTAAATGCTTAGGCAAGACTTGAAAAGAATAAATGCATTCATATAGAGATGTAATGGCAACTCTTTTCTTTGAAGCTTTCATATTAAGAGAAGTAATATGTGGAAATCTTAATAGACATCCACCATGAGATGTTAAGGTATAACATCCAATTGGGATTTTTGATGGCAAAAAGTTTGGGCCATTTACACTAATTGAAACTTGTTAAATATAAGCTTGTAAAAAACTAGTCAAATATTTCAGGGATAGAAGAATGGGGTACCATTCAGGATTGTCTACATGTTAAAAAGGTCAAGATGGTAGATGTGAGGGCATGACAGATGCCCTCCACCCTTATAGCATGCATTGATATATCACATGCTATTATAACAGGATGGGGCATCAACTATGGAGTCATGGCCACCAGATTGACTTTTTTTGTGAATGTCCTTGTATCATAAAAGATTATTGGATCAGTGCCATATAGTTTAAGATGAGCTTTGACTTCCTCAGAAATTAGTTCAAACATATCTGCACATTCATTTAACTTGCTTTTTGCCTTTCAAATCTCCAGTCCCAGGTATAATGTGATTATGTAGAACTTTAATGTTACATTTTCTAACTCTGATTCTAAGATAGAATTAAATTAATGGGGAAAGTGGATGTCAAGAGACATTGGCTACAATTATTCTTATTCTGAGTCAGATAATTTGTAGATTACACATAAATTGCATGCACTCCTCTTACTGTTTCTAAGTGCTCTGCTACTTAGTGAAGAATCCATGTAGGACCAGTTTGCAAACTTCTACCTTCCTGGGGCTATTGGCCATGAACACCGTGAACATCATCAAGAAACTCTAAAGTGCCCATTCGATGAATATCAGAGGTTGGTTTGGCCTCTGGGCCCCCAACGTCACTCCATGTGATTCAGCAGCGCACTAGAGTACATGTTCCCATGGCTGCATATTTGCAGGGAACAATGTGTAATATAGGTAACCCTTTTCATCACCAGCATGGGTGAACCCTTTGCCCATGTGATCCTTTCTGAAGAACTCCACACCATTCCAAAAAACTTTCAAGCAGCCCCCAATTTTTTCTTAGAAATTTTTTTTTTAAACGATCCCTTTGTAAGCACATAAACATTCATCACCACTGTATTTAGCAGAAAAACAAAGAGTTAATACAGTGATCCTCCAGAGTTGCAATCATTTGTCTCTTTATTCCCCTCCAACTTTTTGTCTGGCAGCTACTACATCAATTTCTGTTTTAAATAAGACTTTGGCTATTTTGAGCCATAAACCTGCATTAAGGAAGAATAACAGTCCAGACTTTCTGGTAGGTTACAGCAGTACTGCCACCAGTCTGTGATTTTATATAGGGCAGTTAATATCCTGAAATTTTGCTCCAAGAACACAGTTGGAGAAAAGCATACTGAAATAGTGTGGCTTTTTAAAAACGACACTATCATATATACAGGAAACCACCAACAAATAAGGACTGTTAACCGCAGAAAGAAAATACTGTTCCTGGATTCTACTAGCATTGATTATTATTCCTATTCTGGAGGCTAGACATCTTCAGGGTCTATAATTAGTGCCCTCTATTGTATGTACATAATCAGCTCTGGTTTCAGAATTCCTGACATAAATTTCTCAACAGGCGCAGCTTTTCATATGAAGGAGGCCATTGTAAAGCAGCCCTTCTCCTTGGAAGAGTTCTGTAGATGGTCATTTAAACAACAAAGAGAGTTCAAGGTTCGTAACAGTTTTCTGCTGCTTATTATACATTTACATGGGCCCCCTACTGTGCCATTAAGGGCAGATTTAAATTTTAAATTTAATTTTTTTTCTTATTAAAATCAGGCCATGTGATTCAGAGAAGAAATCAGGTCATACAAATGACAAGCAAATTACCTTAATCATGGGGCTCTCTGGAAAACCAACACCCTATTTTTTTTATTCCTCTATTTTGCATGCTCCACTGGTATTTAAATGCACACTTTGAAAAGTTTTGAGCATATCCTATTATGGGAAAACTGAAAGTATTCAACCAGGTTATAAAGAATTCTTATAATGGCCAGATAGGCCCCTCTTAACACTTAAATAATTCTTTTGTATGTATATATGTACATTAGTGATGGCCTGTCCTCAACTGGAGATCCAAATCAGGCTTTCTCAATAATAGTATAATGATTATTTGAATATTTATTAAATAATATTCCCACTAGAGCAATTTTCTCTTTTGACCAATGCGCAATGTACAATAGATCATTTCTTTAGCATCCGTTTTGCCACAAACACATAGAGAGCTAAGAATCAATAAGCCACATACTGTGCAGTGTATCATGTATATAAAAGACCTTTTCGACTGTCACCCCTAGTGCAAGTTCCCTTCTGCCCAGTCTCTAAATCCTTAGAAATCCTTCTCTCTACAAAGTGCAGGAACAGGATAGGGAATTGGGAGTTAATGGCCTCACCTCAATAGCACTGTTTTCTCAAGCATTATCTTGAAAACATAAAGGACTTTGAAAACTCCAAACAGGTTTTGTTCAACCCATCCTCCCTGCCAGTATATCCCTTCACTAACAAAATAACTTTTTCAATGGTGAAAAGGTGACCAGAGCAAGGGAGGGCTGAAAGGCAGGCACCTGTTAGACTCTGTACTGAAAAATGACACCCTGAATGTGAATGTCATTTCCTGCAGAGCTAAAGCACCGAGATCAGAGAGGGAAATGATACCCATGAGAAATCTCAGGTGGTTTTTTTTCCCCCCACAAAGGTTCCCGTAAGGTGTTCTTGCTGGCAAATTTATGGGAAAGTTATGTAATCAGCTCCAACCCTGAAAGGGTTTACTATCAACTCAATAGGGAGCACAGAAAGCTGAACTTTCATGCTCCTTTCACTTGCACTTGACTATGAACAAGGCAAGGCTAGCCCTGGAAAGGAATCTCTGCCCAGTTCCACACTAAATCCTGATACTAATATCAAGTGATCTGATCCTTTTATTGGGAAAAGTATTCTAACCATATATATCACGACTTGCTTCTTTCCCAAGCTGGTATCCTCCCATATATTAGATCTCAGCTATCAAAATTCTCAGCTGCTTAAGAAAGCTGGATCTAGCACAGAATATTGATAATAGCAGCCTAAAACATCTGGAGGGCCACTAATTGAAATTGTCTATGACATTTTTCCCTTAAAAAGACTAAGAAGTCTTTGTTGATCACAATCAACCTTTTGAATCACATTGTATCACAAAACAAATTGAAGTTGTCATTACATACAAATCATATACACCTATAGCTACTCCCACTCTAGCTAGGCATTTGAGATTAGCTGAAATTTCCAGGTACTTTTCAAAGATAATCCTATGTATATGTAACAGTAGTCCAAACAAGA
Source organism: Python bivittatus (assembly GCF_059951505.1). Taxonomy (NCBI): domain Eukaryota; kingdom Metazoa; phylum Chordata; class Lepidosauria; order Squamata; family Pythonidae; genus Python; species Python bivittatus. The sequence continues at coordinate 33,430,538 of NW_028277074.1, forward strand.
TGTTATCCTGACATGCCTCACGCTGGCAAAATCTTCCCAATGGGTGCAGCTACGTATGTAATCAGCAAATGCACTCTGAGTGACTGCCAAAACTTAGCTTCCAGGCTCATAGCCAAATCCTGAGCTAAAAACTTGAATTTTCAATGGCAGCGTGATTTTTCCAATATAGGCTGAAATTTTGGTTCTTGGATCTTCCTTACCACTCACCAAAAATACTTCTGTCTTGTCTGGATTTGTCCCTTCAGTTAATCCATTACTGACATCAGACATTGATTTAAATTTTACCTATCTTCTCAATGCAAAAATTAATACAAAAATTAACCAATCCTAAATCTTGGGAAGACAGATCTTGAATAGAAAGTTTTTTCCCCATTACCAGAAACAAAGAATATCCCTTGAAGCTATGTTGAGTCCATTTTTGCTCACCCACCCATTTCTGTTCCTTGCAGCTGCCCACATCATCTCTCTTACTGTTCCAGAAAGTGCCCAGGATTCCATGCTGTGGAAGGGATTGCCATCAGGGAAGTTAGTAAAAAATGGCCTTTTTGTCACCAAGAGGACATCCCATAAACAGTGCTCCATCCTTAGAGGGCATGGTTATTGTTCAATATTGCAAAAGCAATATAACAAAGGAAATTCACTTTATGACTTGCTGCAACAGAACTTTTTTTTCCTTCTTGCATATTTTTCATCCTGTCCATTTTCTTCTTGCACAAACATCCAAGGTTCTGATCACCAATAGCATTTTTAAATGAATCTTTCATGCCTCTCCCTATAATGTCCAACTGTTTTCATTCCAAAACCTATTTATCTTTATTTCAAAGGAAATTCAGTCAGACACCCCAACAAACATGCTTTCATCATAACACTTCCACAAGCTATCAGAAATCCCTGGCGTCGGCATTGTTATCAGCAGAAAATAAAGCTTTCTTATTTGTATCCTAACAGCACTGCAAAAATTTGCATTCTTGCCTCTTCAGCTCCAATTTGGAATTTTCCACAGCAGATTAATACAGCAAATAAACTCTCATGTGTATGCATTCCTGTGTCAGTACAATATATATAATTTTAGCGTTAATCTGAAAATGCAGTGGGTGTTATAAACAGGTTCTGGCAAGCAAAATCAGTTATGAGATACACTGGTATATACTGTTAAAGAAAAGTGTTTTCCCCTTCTTTATATAACATAACACACTGACTTATTAGTTCAGCGAAATTTCTTCTTTTTATACATTTATTTTTATGGTTTATATTCACAAACTCTTTTTTGCTGCTCCCTCTAAGTTGGGCTCCAATTCCAAACACCAATCACGCAGATCAAAGAGTAAGAGATGGCACCCATTCATTTTTCCTATTTTAAAACAGTATGTCATACTTAGGAGAATTCTGGTTAGGCATGAACCTTACAAGCATCCACTGTTTTACCTGAACTTTGAAAGCGTAATATCCATGTCTTAAATATAATAAGGCTTCTCACATATAGAATCATGTAGCCATGATCACAATATGATTTCAATACATTTAAAATATAGAAACTGTTGGGGTTGTGAAATGTTACTACAAAACCCATGAGGAGGAGAGAGGATTCATTCCTACCTCGTGGAGAGCCATGAGGAGAAGAGAAGGAAAATGAGGGAAACAGGAAAAAAGGCGGGCTCCAAGCCCCGCCCACACAAGGCAGAAAGCTAGGCTGCAGCGGAGCCGCCCCTCCCTTTGTGCTTGCGTGAGACAGGCTTGGTTGAAACCCCGTATTTTCCAACAGAAATTGTATATGCTGTGCCTTGTTTAAATTACTATTAGGTTGGTGATCTGGGATTTATCACCCCCCACCGCATTCCTTTTACATATAAAGATTGTAGAAGGCCCAGTAAAGCCCAGAATAACAAGATGGGGCGAGGGGGAAGGTGTGAACAGTAATGGGATCATCTGCTTTGCAGCTAAATACACAGCCATAAAATGCGCAAAGGGAATATCAAATTCTAAAATTATGAAACTGTACCATAAATTAGGAGGATCTAATAGCAATTTTTTAGATTAAAAAGTCTCTCTTTCAGGCTTTCTAGGAAAGTGTTTAAGATGGCAATGCTGGGCACACTTATTTGTGAAAATGTTATTGCATTCAAAGGGATTTATTCTTGAGTAGACATAAAAGGGATCAGCCAATCAGGAAATGTCCAATTTAGACCACTGCCATGAATTTGTTAGATGTCCCAAGGTAAGTTTTTCACTTCCACTCTGAAACCAGCTTTCCTCCCAATACAGTAATATTTCTATACTACTACATTCAATTCAGAGTAAAATTTAGAGATAATATATGCTCTTTGAACACTCTGGCACTCTATTTAAATGCTAATTATTATAATCTACAGTAGAGAGCAATAGCTACATCCTAGTTCACAACTACTACCAAATCTGAGTGAATTAAAAGAATCTACTTTTCAACCATCACTACCCTGAGTACATACACATACATTACATATTAAATAGTGTTAAATTGTAACTAATTTGAGCCTGGCTGTTAAATTAAGAATATTGTGATGTAACAGTGTGTAACTGTATTTTTGGTTTATTTTTTAAATAAAATATTTATTTTACTGGGATTATTATTATTGTTGTTGTTATTGTTATTATTGTGCCTTGATTTTGGATTATTTAAGGAAGTAAGGGGATGCCCATCTTGGGAGTTCAAATGAATCACTTTATGATGGTATCTTTCTAATCCTGTAAATTATCCGGTTATAAGGAATTTTGATGCTGCAAGAATCTATTATCAGATCTCATGAAATTGCTTTCTCTGATAATTAAGTTTCAATATTATATGAAGGGGGTGACTATTTCATTTGTTTTTGCAGCATGTTTAGCCTTTCGGGGGGGGGGGATTTGTCTATCATTTTTATCTTGTTGCCTCTGGACACATAGTAAAAATTGATAGTCTCCCTGAGGAAAAACAGGTGAGGAGGTAAGGCAAAGCGAATTATGTCATACCCATAAATCTTTCCAAAGTAAACAGTATTTTTTCTTTCTCATTAAATGCTTTTTTAAAGATTGGAGTTTGCTTTGTTCTGTTAGTTCTTCTTTCAGGTTTCATGATAATTTGACATTGGGCATCCATTACTATGCATGCTTTGTTTCCGAGAGAATACTTTCTTTAAAAAATGTCCTCATAACACGCATTTACAATGATAAATAAAACACCTGATTGCCTTCTGAGCTACCTACTTGTGTCCCTTGATCATACAGGGAGAGGCTCAAAGAAGGCAACAAAAATAATTTATACTATTAAAGCTTAATTCTGACTTACACACACCTATAGTTACTGGGAGTAAATCCTCCAAAATTCAGTGGGAAATTACTTCTGAATAGACATGCATAAAATTGAACTTAAATCAAGGCAACAACTACTGAAACCAAATGGAATATATCATCTGAGTTCCACATAATTCTTTGTGACTTCATGGACATACTGTATCCATGTAGCTTTCCTGCAATTATACAGAAGGAGTTTGTCATTCCCTTCTGAGAGAGAGAGAGAGAGATTTTACTTCTCAGTGTATTTTTGAATCAGGTTCTTAGCTTAACCAAGATGAGCTAGTGCTAGAAATAAGGCAATTAATATAGATGTAGTTACTGCTTCCAGCAAGGATTCCCAGAAAACTTGTTATAGCCCCTATGTCAAGTCTCTTCTCAGCAGCCCTAGAACTCTGCTCTGTCCAGCTTCCTAAACTGTATGGAGAGCCAATATCTCACACAAAACATCATGTTAAAAGCTGTTTTTGTTATTCGACTGCAGTTCCAAGACATTTTGTCTCTTAGTCACAGGAATGGGGAGGGGGAAAAAAGCCTCAAATATTTCACTGGATACAGTTTTTGGATTTTTGCTTCAGGATACTTTTCAGTGAAAAAAGATCCTGACCATTTTGCCCTAAATGATACTGTTTTGAAGGAACAAAGCTGAGAATGCATGCTAGAGGGGAAAAAGGCAACACTCGTGGCAATTACAAGCTACCTGTAGACACTAATTTATGCTTTGATCACATTAACAAAAGGAGAAGGAAGAAAGTAGAAACTACTGTAGATGGAAGAGGAGGAGGACAAACTTTTGAATGGAAAGTTGAATAAATTTAACTCTTCAATTATTCTTTCTCATACTCTTCTATATTCAAGGTAAACCTAAACTGTGCTTCAAATAGTGGCCACAATTAATATTGCCTTTTCCGTCTTTCATTAATATTGAGGCTACCAGCCAAATGCTCAAAATGAGTCTTTTATTCATTGTAAATAGTCCAAGATCATTGGTTGGCCTTCCTTACCTGGTGCTTTACTTTTTAGAATTTAAAGATGGAGTATAAATTGAATAAATAAAATAGTAATAAACTAGAACAGTGAATGGATCCTCTTCCCCAGAGAAGTCTTTTTTTCAAGCCAAATGCTGGACCCGTGTACTTACCTCTAGAAATGTTGTTCCACCCTAGGTATGCTTACTTTGAATTAAACATGCAAATGAATTGAATCTGTTTCTTAAAGAATTTATTTAGAATAGGAGCATTAATCCAAATAATTCTCTTTCTAACTTGCAATATGAAACGCAGCCCATTATTATGATCATTATTCCACAAAAATGCACTATTCTTTTGCAGCTAATACTGTCCAAGGCATGGGTTAATGCAGGGACAGAGTGTTCCCAGCCTGCAAGTAAAGGAATTATTCTGACTTTCCATTTGAGAAAGAGGTAGAAGATGGAAGTGGTGAGGACTTTGCAGAAAAGGATGGTGCTTCACCATTCCAAAACTCCATCCCTGAAGTTCCATTGCAGTGTGCAGAAAATCTATCCCTTGGGCCAGATCCAGTTCTCCAATCTTGTCTAAGGAAGAAAAAAGAAGATGAATCCAACATGAAAGTGACTTATTTCTGTACCCTTGTACCTAAGCCATGCAACCTGACGGTCTACTCTTTTTGTAGGCTTCAGATATGTTGGGTAGATATTGAAAATGGTTCTCACTGTATTCTCTTTAAAAAAGCTATGTATGATGTTACAAAGATTTTTATACTATTTCAAAGATTTATCCAGATTAATTGAAAATTATTTGAAATGTGATGGACTTAACTGTGACTTTCTCCAATAACTTGGTTTAAATTTATTTTGTAGTGCTTTTCTGTAGCACAGTGGCAATGGCCCATAAACAGCCACTATGACTCATGACAGTACATTCTAGTCCACTAAGAAGACTACTTTAGTATTGCATGAACAGAAACCTCAGGCAAATAGGAGAGCCTTTATCTGCCTGGAAAACAGAAAAGCAAGCAGCAGAATTGTACCTCTTGCAGCAAATGTGGCTCTGCTCTTATTAAGTACAGTACTCTTAAATCCCACTTAGGGGAGGTCACAACCATAGTTAGGCTTTACCCTGCAAATGTATTTTTGCACTTTTTATAATACCTTCCATTTTGCCCCAATAACAACGGAAGAGCTAGAAACTAGTTAGTTTCATCTCTGTCTGAGAGTTGAGACTTCTCAGGATCTTGTTACCAGGAAAAGAATAGCTAGGTTGAATGGAACTTTTTTAAAACATCCAAGAGTTTTAACTGATTAACTAATTGGGAAAAATTGTGGTATAAAAGGACACTAGAAAAAGAAGGTGGCACTATTACAGGGGAAGACATGCAAATGCATTTAAATGCAGGGATGAAAAGAATTACAGTAACTTTCTGATGCTGATTTTAGCCAGGAATTTATTGGAGTATGTGTTGATTTGGTGCTCTCTTTGCCGGCTTTAACTGCATTGCACTTTTAATTGTTACTTCTTTTTGTTTTGTTTTATTGTTGTAAAACTCTTCTCACATATTTGTTAATTGTACTGGCATAATTTATCATTCAGTAAAAGTTTTGTCAGTACTTGTTGGTCAGAGAAAGAATTAATGGCATCCGTGCTGGCCTCTGTTTTATTTATCCATGCGGCAGACTATATTGCTTTGTATTTTAAATAAGCTTGCATTTTATTTTTAGGGTTACAGCTTGCTGCTCGCTGGAGAACCTGCTTTTAATCACATACGATCAGAGTTATGATTTGGTGTACATTCTAGTTAATCTTAACAAAGAGGGGGGCTCAGAAGGCTGGCTGTCCCTTTGCAGACACAGAATTGGTGGCAGGGTTAGGCTACATTGTCAACCATCCACATCAAGCCTGCACAACTTGGAGAAAGGCCACACTGATAAATAAAAAATAATGGTGGGCTGCAAAACAATACTTGGCTGACCAGCTGTTTGGCAGCAAGTGGAGTAGCGGCAGTGCTGGGGCTGGTGGCATTGGAGGTACCCAGCAGGACGTCTTTCAGGGCAACAGCAGTGGTGGTAAATGTACTGACTTTTGAAAAAAAATGCCATCAGGCCACAAGGCTGCTTGGTGGGCCAAATGTTGTGTCGGCCCGATACACATTATGGGGAAATACTATTGCTGTAAGAGGGACTGGAGACAATATTAGATGGCTCCACTGTGATAGCTATTCTGCTTTCTCCGTGGGGTCTGCATATTTTAAATTTTAAAATCTTTAAAAAAAATTTGATAATGTTTGCATTTTAATAATCCCTTTTTAATAATGGTTGTTTTTATCCATTTGTTATCTGATTCAATTGTTGTATGCCGCCCAGAGTTTGCTTTGTGTGAGAGGGGCACACACACACACACAACTTTGCTGTTCAATAGATGAGATGTGTGCTTCAGGCAGCTGCTGTATCTTGATAGACTCAGTGAAGTCCTGGACAGTCACCAATATTCTTACAACTGCCTGTCCTATCAGCTTCAATACACAAAATGGGGCTTGGTGTATGCATCACATTAACATTCACATTTGGGTGATCACTTGGTAGAAGTGAGACAAGCACACTTAGCTGTTGTTCTTGTCTTGTTCTTTAATCTGTGACGCATATGACAGGAAAAAAGTGGAAATTTTAAAATGCAAGGCAAACTTAAAGCCTACTATTCTCAGTTTTGTTATTTGTGCCTACCGTTCTTTGATTGTAGACATTGATGGTTGCTTTGGACACCAATGATCTAAAAAGCAACTCTAGCACCTAGCAGCTATCTAACATAGCAGACCTTTATTAAACTTTTAATCACTATTTTTTATTAAACCAGCTCCCATGACATTACCTCATCTCAACATGACTGTAATTAATTCTGCACATGTGGTCTGTAATATTTGCAGAGCATGGGCCATTTCAGCTTTCTTTCTACTCTTCCTAACAGGGAAATTGGAAGAGTTCTGTTCCATTGCTGTGAAAACAACTTCACTTTTTCATCCTCAAAAGGTAGTTGCTGTCATTAATAAAAATAAGCTTGGTTGTTTGTTAAAGAAAAAACCACCACATCCCAGTGTCCCATTTCTATATTCAAAACTGTTAGGACAATGTAGCCATGGATATATAAAAACTAAAGCTTTATCATTGCCGCTTGAAAGAGGTTGATCGACCAAGCATTTTTACCTCCGCATCAAGTACCTTGTAAGAAGTTACCTAAAGCCAACCCTCAGATATCTAAATATATTCTTATTGGTGCTTGTGGGTTTTCTCATTTCCTCTGTTACGGTTCATCTATGTGAGATACATTCTTCAGTTCAGAACAGATGTACAGACTAAACATCAGCAAACATAGGAACATGCTGAGTCTACTTCCAGTGCTTCTTGATATGTCCATTCCATTACCTCAGACTCAATCTTCCCTTTGATAAGCAGAGGCACCCGAAGCAGTGCTGTTTTTAGTATTTGCTGGAATACAGATGCTTGGTGCAACCAGGACATTGCTTTATCAGGTCCCTCACAGAATGGAGAATTGTACAACTCCGCATTCCACTAACTCATTTGTATATTGTATAAGGTACAACTTTCAGACTTGTCTAAAGTGGTGACGCAGGTACAGTTAGAAGCATTAAGGCAGAGGTCTCCAAGTGTTTTGGGCCAGAGAATATTTTATGATAAGCCTGGTCAATCACAAAATACCCATTCACCAGAAGGCAAACTACAATAGTTGTTTCCCATCCCCAGCCCTTTATAACCATGTAAAATTCTCAGCCTTCCAAACAAAACATTGGATTGCAACCACCATTTTTGTTTTGTTAGAATGCTTCTTGGGTAGGAACAGAGCATCGCTGGAAATACACCATAGTGGAAACTGGCATTTTGCTTGCTAGCTTTCCATTAAAAGAATATTTTAAAAATTCAGTGAGTCAGAGAACTGGATCACTGGAAGAAACATCGGATACTCAGGTGCCCTCAGATGCCATGTCTGAGACCAGAATTTAGGGAATGGAGACAGCATTCATTTCCCCAGTTGACTTCACAATTTCACTCTCAGGTATTTTCCACAGCAAAAGGGGAGGACTAGAAGTAGGTCAGAATCTTGCCTCTCATTCATTTTTCAAAACAACTCTGCAAATACTAGAGATTAATAATATACCCTGGTCATCTAAAATACCAGTTATCTCTCTTTCCCTGCTTTAAAAAAAACTGCAGGCATCTTTTGCTGATTTTGATGTAATATTTAAGCCTTAAAAATCATTCAAATACAAAATTAATATACCTTCAGGGATGTCACTTTGTTTTTTACTTCACGCCAAAAACATCCAGAGGTTTTTGTTTGGATTCCTTATCTTGTAACACAACATATAGTTGAAAAATATAACACATACTTCAGTTCCAGGCGCTTTCAGCACATATGTGACCGCCCTTTCGTAGTGCCTGGAGGCTGTGAGGGTCTGGATGGGGAACAACAGGCTTCAGCTGAACCTTGGTAAGACGGAGTGGCTGTGGGTTAATGGCTCCTCTGTATCCTGGACTTTGTCATCTTTGGTGCTGGATGGGATAGCACTGCCCCAGACAGACCCAGTGCATAATCTGGGGGTCCTCCTAGACTCACGGCTCCTGCTTGAAGAGGAGGCAAGGAGAGCCTTTGCATAACTTCAGGTTGTGCATCAGTTACGCCCTTTCCTGGATCGGGTTGCCCTTCGAACAGTCACTCATGCCCTTGTTATCTCCCAGATAGACTACTGCAATGCGCTCTACATGGGGCTACCCTTGAAGAGTATCTGGAAGCTACAGCTGGTCCAGAATGCAGCTGTGCGGGCTATTTTCAGAGCCCCAAGAAGGGCCCATGTAACACCATTGCTCCGCAAGCTGCATTCGGTACCAGTTTGCTTCCGGGTCCAATTCAAGGTGTTGGTTATCACCTTTAAAGCCCTACATGGCATGGGACCAGGTTACTTAAGGGACCACCTCTCCCCCATGACTTCAACCTGTCCCACCCAATCACACAGAGAGGGCATGCTTCGGACCCCCTCAGTAAAAGAACTCTGATTAGCGGGGTCCAGAAGGCGGGCCTTCTCTGCAGTAGCCCCTGCTCTTTGGAACATCCTGCCCCCAGAAGTACGATTGGCCCCCTCACTCCTGACCTTCTGAAGGGCTTTGAAGACCTGGTTCTGTCACTTGGCCTCGGGTGGGGAGGGAATACTTCAAGCGTGGGGATGGCTAGCCCCATAGAGGCCTGCTGTCTTCAGCCCCAGATTCTTCATCTTCTTGGACTCTCCTCTTTTTTAGTAATGTTTTTTTTTTAATTTTGATGTTTTATGTATTTATATCTATTTATGGTTTTAATGTTTTGTGTGAGTCGCCCAGAGATGGGCAGGGGAGGAATTTAATAAATAAATAAATAAATAAATATGTGGAAAGATGGAGAAACCACTATGTATTTCAGCATGTAGAGGTTTTATAGACTGGTTTACTTCTCCCACCATCCCCATTCCGAAAATACTACTCAGAGACTATTAAGCAACTACACCCACTCTATTCCCAACATTATTCAGAGTCATGGGGGGAAATCTTTCCCCTAACTAAATGACACAAAGAAGAAGGAGTCCGTATTTCATAATTACCCTGGTTTAGTGAAATCAGTTAGGCAATGGAGATGTAAAAACTGCAGAGATTTTTTTTCAACTCCAGAGTTTCAAACAAAAATAAAGAGAGGACAAGCATAAAACATATCAGAAAAGGGAGCTAGATTTATGACTGAAAAGTGAGGGTCAAGTACTTTCTCAAAAGAGAACTGAATCATTTCATTAATACAAGCACTATACTGCACTGCTTGAAACTCGTGAAATTACAGTTAGTTGTCAAAATACATCAACAATAGAAGACATTCACTCATATAACACAGATTTAACCAGGCAAAGCAAAGTTTAAGCATTGGTTAACTGTAGAAGCAGTAGCTTAATTACATATTAGCAGTCCCCAGATTAGATGAGAATCTATCCCTAATTACTGTAAGACTCAGAAAGATCATCAGATTCCTGGTTCATATGTTATATGTTATATGCATATATATATATGCTTCATATGTTATATACTATCATCTCTGGTTATGCTAGCTGGGAATTGTTGGAAACATATTCCCAAGTTATCTGGAGGATACCAGGGATTGGAAGTGGCCGGTCAATTTTATTGCTGTGTCAAGCTAGCCTATGTGAAAGTTTGCAATATATATTCTAGGAGCCAAATATCTACCACGGAAAACAAAAGCTTTGCTTTTTCATCTTCTAGTTCTAGCAGTAACCAGTTAGATCCAGAATTGTTGGACTTCAGCACCCATAATGCTTTTGATTATGATGGCTAGGGCATTATGGGAATTAGTCCAAGGCTTCTGGATGGAAACAAATTGGGCTCAGCTGTTCTAGCACAACAAAATGGGTGATGTATTATCCCTCCCATATAAACTTCTTCCTCCACATAAACCACAATATAATGTTCATATCAACCCTTATCCAGTAAATACTAGGGCATCAAACTGAAGAAGAGAAAGAAATACAATTATTGCATTCAGATTCCATCATGTTTTGCTTCTACCTGAGTGAGTCTGCTCACCTTTGCACACTGGGTTTTAGCTGCGATTCATCTTTATGAAGGTTATAGGGCCCACTTGGAAGCCAGTAGATTATATGGAAATAAAGATACTAGAGACTGGTGCTTCGGTTTTTTTCTTTTTTAATGCAGACATCAGTGGAGGGGAAGCTTGACAGTGCTGAGAGATGTCCCTTGCATCACATTGCACAACCACTTTAAATGACAGGTGCTCTACTTGCCTGAAGATAGGTATTTCACAAATTTACCTAATTCTAAAGGCCAAATGTTTTCTTTTGAACAAATAATTACTTCCCAGACATTTGACCAAGTGCTTTATTTTTAATCATTCATTTCCTGAGACATTTTGGGTATTCATATAGAATAGTGTCTAATCCACATTGATTCTCTAATTTAGTGTTTCCCAGTACACTCCAGAGTTATAAAACATCAAGTGTAGATGTACGTTACCCTCAGATCACACTGTACCCAGCAGGAAAAAATGCTAAACATTGGTTATGATTTTGACTTGATTACGCACCTACACTTACAGATTGTAACAGACATTATGGAACAAAAGTGAGTACTAATTTAAACTTCATTAATTGTCCCCAAAATTAAAAATTTAAATCAAGTCTTTCACACATTACTTATCTGTAAGGTATTCTGCCAGTGATTTATATGGGAGGGAGGGAGGGAGGAAGGAAGGATTATAGCAAACACAGAGACACAGATAAAGAACTTCCTGATTAAAACAATAAATGTGATGCTATTTAAAAATCACAATACCATAATAACTAAATAGTATTTATTTAGAACAAGCACTTTTTATGATATAAAAGGATATTTTTCAATGTAAAATAATTAAGAAAACAAGGATCTGTAACTACATACAGGCCTGCCTAGAAAAATGCAAGAGAAGCATCTAATCCGGGGTGGTCTGGCAGGCTCAAGCTGGCCCAACTGTTGCCTCTATTGCCTCCCACTCTTTGGGTGGTCATCTGAAGGCTGGGTGAGTTGCAGGGCCTGGCTTCCCAATTGCATCACAAGGCTCAGCTTCTACTTTACCTCTAGGTCAAAAACTGAGTCAGGGACTACTGGGGACTTTTAGAAGTTGAAGGAATCTGCACTGCTTGGAGTTGCAGTTGGCACAGATGAAGATGAAGATTGAGAGAGAGGGAAGAAACCAGAGGATAAATTTGTGATAGAAAGACTGATAATCACCAAAGGACAACGAGCCATAAACTGAGAGCTGAATGTCTGATTTTCTTTCTTCCCCAGAATATAATATAATGGAAAGGATTTCAAATTATTCATGCTAAAACCACAAAGAATCAGCAAAATTACATAGTGCAAACTTGTGCTACTCGGATTACACTGAGATTAATGGGATATGTGTACTTGCCAAATCTTCTAACATTCATTTTATGGCTTTTGCACTGCACACAGCTTTGTTGACTTGTTTACATGTCTACTTGTAAAAGGCAAAACAGAAAACAGAAATTCATGTCCATTGTACTTAATCTCTCTACAGCAAGAGGGAACACCATGCAGTCCCAGGATTATGCTTGGCCTCAGCTCCCCTTTTTGTAGTCCCTAGAGCCCCATCTAAATAGGACTGCTAAAAATAGTTATTTTATGATGGGAAACCAATGAAACTGTAGTACATGTTCTAAAATAAGCCTGTCCTTTGTAAAAACAAACACCATGAAAATATTCAAAGTTTCCTCCAATTCTGTCCTACCTACAGATGTGTTGTGGCCCCATCCTCTGTGCAACCCCCAAGCACCCCAAAAGGTTGTTCACCCCTGCTCTACAGCTTTTCATATATAATTTCAATGTACAATCAAAAGCAAGTCAATCACATTTCTCTATGTGAAATGAACACACCTCTCCAAATCAATCACATCAATTCTATGAAAGAACTTAAGACTCCAAAGCCACCGCCTGTGTGTATGCATGGAAAACTAAAAAAACCTGTCTGATTACACCTATTAATATTTAGCTTTTTTATCCTATCAGCCAACATAGTTATAATTGACACTCAAAGAACTTAACAATAAAAAAACAACTAAGCTTGTCCATCAGATTGCATAAACACACAGGATCCATAAACATTTATATTATGTTGCAAAATTTCTCTGCATGGCTTTCAATCTAATTTTTAATACAGCAATTTATTTTTATTGCTGACTCCCACATTTTATAATTGGCAAGCTTCAGCTTTTTAAAGTCACTTGCTGTTGCTACAAACAAATGAAGTACAGCAGCCTTAGAGGACAGGAAATAAACTGGTTTTAAAAAGGTTTATTATGCAAGTATCATTTAGATTAAAATCCAGTTTAGAGTTAATCTGAGTTTTTTTCTACACAGGGAGCTCAGCAGCCTATTCTAACTTCATCTTAGCTCCTTGAACCTGCATTCAAGTCTTTAACTCTTGATTTACTTTAGGATAGCAGCACAAACAGCCTAGATACACCAGTGTTCAGATCAACTTAACAACATGAGCATTTGCAGAGGAATGACTGAATGGGAAGCAAAGCTGGGGGAGGGGGGGAGACTTGTTACCCAGAAGTAATGGGGGCTAATATTATTCCTGATGGATAAAGGGAAAGATGGAATATTCCAACTTTAGAAGCAGTCGCACTACACAGTTCCATGTTAGTTGTTGATAAATGCAAGTAGTAGGATCTTAGTAGTGTGAGTTTTCTATAAGGACCTACCTAAAGTCTAAAGACTTGTATTGTTGATTTTATAATGTTCTTTGTTTGTACTTGTATTACACTAGAGTGCTTTGGGATTGGAGCAGGATAGAAATACTGTAAATAAATAAGTATTGGAACCAAATACTGGATTAAACAAACCTCAAGCCTGATTCAACATGGATCTTTTTATCTTCAGTGGAACACTGTGCTAACATTTCCAAAAACTTACAAAAACCAGTTGTGGAATAATAACCTCTCTAGAGAAGTCTACTTGGCATCTATTCTTTTCATTTGATGTGCCAAGTAAAACCCCCTTTCTAAACTTCTCAAACATTTTAATTTAGTATATGTTTTTCTGCCAGCTGACTCTCAGTTTTGTTCTTTCTCACAATTATGTACTTCTAGCACTTGGTGATTTTATATTTCTTTTTACTCTATAAACAATGTTTTACCATTGTTTTTAATTTTGCTTAATTATCATTTATTAGGATGCTACTGATTTAATTTTTTAATTACTGGTTTAATTTTTATGATATACCTCACCCTGAGATCTTTGGCTATAGGTGAGTGGTAAGTTGAATTAATTATTATTAAAATTATTGATAAAAATAATTTTATTTTTGGAACTTTTGGAAGAGAAAGAACTACATTGAGAGAGGCAATACCATTTTATAAGGAAGAAAATAATAGATTTATTGTTAATTTTTAAAGCCAATAACCCTAAATAGGAAAAATATTGCTGAGTTTGTGACCAATTAAAAAAGCTACCTAAAACAAAGCATATTTCTTTTAAAATGAAATCATATTTCATTTTTAAAAAATAACTTGGCTGAAGGTTACTTCACCTTCATCAAGCTGAAGATAGTTTACAAATTCTTCAGACCCTCAGGACTATTTTCAAAATAGTGTGCAATTCTATTTACCACTAGGATGATCTAAGCCTTGAAACCTCCACAGGAGCCAACCAGTCTCTGGTCAGCTAATCAATAGGAAAGTGCAAAAGCTGAGATCGAGCCAGCACCCCACTTCCTATCACTTGGTGACTCTGGATTCCATTTATTTTTTTCAGCAACTTTTGAAAAACATGACCAGTCCATAGCTACCCCTCTAATCAGTTAGAAAGACCAGAAGAATGGAAGAAGGTTCCCAGCAGTGGGAAACCAGACACATCAAGTCCAGCTGCACAACTATATTCCTGCTGCACAACTGCATTCACACCTGTTCCTTCTGCATCACAGCAGAATCCAAAGTTAATCTCAGCTGTTAATATAGATGACAATTTGGGAACACTGGGACATGGCCTCAGCCCGGAAGCTAGCCAATTTGAGGGATTTGGGCCCATACACTTTGTAGACCTCAGCCCCCTCCTCCAAGCATAAAGTGAAGTATTTATACCTGTATGTTACCTATCTATGCGGAGAGAGCTCATGTCCCTGAAATAGATACAGTGGAGGGCTTTTGTATCGCATTTATAAACTGATAAGTTTTATTACAGCAAATGGCAAATAGTTGTTTCCATTTCTCCTTCATGTCCAAAAAAATTATGTTTAAGCAGCCAAGGTTGAGAACATTGGTTTAGATCCATCATTAAGTTTGGAAATATCCTTCCATTTTTAAAAACTGTCCTTAGTCTCATCATTTGATCCTTTTCAGATCAAGGTGATTTGTTTTCCCATGCATCTCTCACTTTGCATACTTACATTAAGACTGTAATGTTTTTGGAAAAAATCCAATGTTCCTCTTTTCCAGTTTTTCCAGCAAAATTAAACTGAGGTCTTTTATATATAGAAATAGGTATTCTGTTGGCCTCAAGGACAACCTCGTATGTCACATCATTCCTTATATAAAGACTATCTTCATGGAAGATGGGGGTGGGAAAGAAACTCCAGTTCACAAAAGTTAGATGTGAAAAACATTCAAGTGTTCTAGTAGCATATTTTTGGAAGCCACCACATAATGCTTACATGACAATCTATTATTTTTTTCTTCACAAGATTACTTATTTCTAAACAAGAATTATGTCATAGAGGAATCCTATCAAAAAAAAATCAGAATCAGAGCTCTTTCTGCGAAAATGATTTATCGTACATGGGGGAGATCTAATAGATACTACGTGCATGTATCTACATAATCACAAATTTCATAGAACACAGGACATGGGAGGGGTGTCAAAAATTAACAAGATAGTAGACAGTGTCATGATGCAAGCCCCATCCTTTTTAAATGCACATACAAAAGGAAAAAAAACTTGCATTGCAATGCTCTGTTTGCCATCTTGCTGATTTTGACACCCCCTACCTACCCAAGAATTCTGCTGCATTCATCATCAAGAATTTGAGATCACTTACAGGGGAGACAGATATCTTCTCCCACTATTTGTTCTATTCAAATGAAGATATGCCTACATTAAAATAGTCAACATTCTTGATTTATGCAGACCAAAAATGTGTAGCTAGGACATGCACATGAACTGACTGCCTGACTCTGGTTGTAGAAACCAGGTAGAAAATGTTAAAAGAATGAAGTTTCCTTAAACAAGGTTCCTCAAAAGTCACAACCAAATTGAACTAAGGCATCACAAATTCACTCGTTAGTGATAAGCTAGGGTCAAGTAGATTCAGTATGTTGCCAAACATAAACCTTAACTTTGAAAGAACTATATAACAAGTGATTGGTCAGAAAGCCACATGGGCTACAAACCTTGTATTCTTGAATCTGCAGGGGCCTGGAAATCAAATAATTTTTCTCCTGGCCATGATCAAAGTTCCCATCTCCCCCACGGGTGACTCTGGGCGGCTCACAATAAAAACGAAGAAATACAATTCTCTCCAAGATGGCTAAAAACTATAAATAATTTTAAAACATATTAAAATACCGTAAAAAACCTCCTCTAATTTTGGCCCTATAAAAATCTGTAAGATGCTTGGGGGGGGGCAACCCATCATCCCACCAGCCATCTCCACAGGTGCGAGCCCCCCTCTGGCCCCCAGGCCTTCTGGCAAAGCCAGGATTTAATACTTTCCTGAAGGCCATGAGGGAGGGGGCACACCGAACAGGCAGGATGTTCCATAGGGCGGGCGCTACAGCAGAAAAGGCTCTCTGCCTAGACCCCACCAATCAAAATTCCCTGACCGGTGGGGTCTGCAACCTGCCTCTTCTGCTGGACCGAGTGGGACGGGCTGAAGTGACCAGGGCGAGGCGGTTCCTCAGATAACCTGGTCCCGTGCCATGAAAGGCTTTAAAGGTGATAACCAACACCTTGAATTGGACCCGGAAACAAACTGGTAACCAATGCAGCTCGTGCAACAGCGGTGTTATATGTGCCCTCCTAGGGGCATTAAGAACTGTCCGCGCCGCCGCATTCTGCACCAGCTGTAGCCTCTGGATACTCTTCAAGGGTAGCCCCATGTAAAGCGCATGACAGTAGTCCAACCCAGAGGTGACCAGGGCATGAATGACCGTGCAGAGGTCCCCCTGATCCAGGAAGGGGCACAACTGCTGCACGACACGAAGTGTTATTATTATTATTAAATTTTAAATATTTTTATAAAAGGAAAGAGGGAAATTGCAGCAGTTTAAGAGGAGAGTTTAAGTTTCAGTGGAAAAACAAACAAGGCTGTCTGTTACAGGAAAGACTAGGCTAAAAAGAAATATTGCTGTTATTATAAAAAGCTTCATCTTGTCAGTTCTAAAAATTAAAGGCAACCTATAAAGTTCTGTAATGTGGCTTCCCTTATGTTCTTCATTTTGGTGTTTGATAAGTAATCCTTAAATTACTTTCATAGGCACGAAAACAGTCTCAGGCCAGCATGACAACCACAGCATGAGAACCAAAATAAATTTGAAGTTGGAAAGATTCTGGAACAATAGAGCAAAACAGCAAGAAGGGGTCCTACTGTGGGGAAACATATGAATCTGAATCATCCACGTTGTGATTCTGGCTGGGTTCACATACTGTGTTATGTCACGGTTTATTATATAAACCACAAGTGACCAGGGAACACAATATGTTAAGTGATAAACCACATTTGACAAATCACAGTAGTATGTTAATTCAACATGATAAGGCAAAACTAAACAAATCAGACTATGGTTTAGCATGATGCAAGTGCTACATCATAGTCTCTATCTGTCAACCTAATCTAACCCAGAAGATGATTATTGTGGGGCAGAAGGAGAACCATAGTAGCATTCAAGAAATAATTCATACATGACTTTGAGTATTCTGCAAAACAGGCCAATGCATAAGATTATCATTTCTATAGTGTATAATTTACTGATAGTCATTGAGAACTCTGTATACGAATGAGACACTCTATCCAGAGTGAAGTACTGTACAGATTTTTAACTTATTAAAGTTACATGGTTTGATCTGAACTGACTTGATCAGAGTTATTCTATTTGCATTAACCATTTGAGGGTGATATTAAACATGCCCCTCTCCTGACAACAACCTGCTAGATCAGTCAGAAATATGAATGCAGAGAGGTGCTTCTCAACAGGTGTGTCTTCCATTTGGTGCAAAATAACTTAGGCTAGATGGAAGCCATTCCCATAAACAATCATGAACCACACACAACTATGCATACTTAAAACCCAAGCTGCAACATCATCAGAACATACTAATCTTACCCAACTTGGTGTCCTGCAAATGTACTGTGAGATATAAACCCAATCCATCTCGGAATGGCAGCCAGAGGAAGGCTTAGCTAGACCCTGAGGGCAATTAGTGGCTTTGCTTCCATTTATGTGATTGCATTCTTCAACCCATCACTAAGTGAAGGCCACAAAGGTCCTTTCTCTTATCCAAACTACTGTCATCCCAAGCCAAATTGAATATACTTCTGTAAAGCACGGAGTGAATGGAAAAGTAAACGCTGATCTACACAGAAAGACATAATGCAGCTTCATTGTAACATCAACCCTTCTAGCAGGTTTGGAAGCTAAACATTTTCAGAAAAAAATAAAACCATCCTTTACTTTGACCTCACTAATAAATAAATAATTCCTGCTTGCATTAGAAATCAAGTATAGAGAATGTTAGAGATAATACAATTCTTAGCCTTTTCTTCAGATATGTCAGTGACTGTGCACAGAGATTTTAGTTAGTTAGTTAGTTAGTTAGTTAGTTAGTTGGATTGCTCTCCCTTGCTTTGTTCTCTTATGAGTTATAGTCCTGGAAGAAAAAAAACGGCATCATATGCTTTCTTTTTTATTCACACATAGATCAGCATTACATGCTGAATTTATGATGACATAATCTCACATTACTTTATGGTATTATCCAATTTTCTCTCTATGGATCCACCCAACTGACATAATTCTGTTGGAAAATCTTGCCTCAGGTATTCGTGGTCTGGTAACTTCCATCCTAGACTACTGTAAGTTGCTTTCATTGAGGGTGGTCATACCATCAACCCAATGATCAAGTAGGGTCTTGAACCTGGATCTTCAGATCCCAGTCCAAGACCTTAAATATTGTATGCTCTATTGTCTCTCACTGTGTAATATGCTGGAGGCAAGACCAAGCCATACTCTGAAAAAGTACAATGTCTCCTAACTTTCTTGTCAGTCACTAAGGTAAGTAAAGTTTAGAAGTGCCACTATGTCACCATTCAAAGTTGTTCAGATCAAGAAGTAGGCTCCACAAGAAGGCAGGCTATACTGAGACAGGCTATAGCAGTGTTGTCCAAACTTGGCCACTTTAAGATGAGTGAACTTCAACTCCCAGAATTCTGGCCAGCATGGCTGGCTGGGGAATTCTGGGAGTTGAAGTCCACTCATCTTAAAGTGGCCAAATTTGGACAACACTGGGCTATAGTAAACAGAATCTTGCGAGTCTGATTGTATTTTCTGTTCCCTCCCCTTTTAGACCCCAGGGAGTCAGGGAAGAGCCAGTCTGAGTCTCTTCTATTACTCTTTCCTTTCCCAGGGCTTAAGGCATGCTTCTGTACTTTTTGGTTTTGTAACACCTTCTGAATATTTTTCCCAAGGTCATCTCCATGGCTCCCTTACACACTAGTACCTGGAAAGAGAGATCAAGACCATTCTTACTAACTTCCATGACAATATAAGCATGAATTTAGTGGTTTATTTAGTGTTTTCTGTTTTCAAGTTGGTACCAAGAGTCAGCATGGCTGAAGGCACACTTAGACTCTCCCATGCTGAATCTATTCACTACTTCTACCTGCTTGTTCATGTTTCTCTAACTCTGACCCACAGGTACTGTATACCCCACTGATGAAGGAACAGTAGATGCCATTGCTTGCTGGCGATGACAAGCATCAGATAGCATCAGACATCTATTACAGTAAGAGAAGTCATTAAAGATATCTGCTCTAGGGCCATCTGAATTCTGGACTCAGCATTGCTGAACCAACCTGTTTATTTCTCAGACTGTTTTTGTCTTTGCATTCAGGATAGGTGCAGATTTATCACAGCTCAGCTTTAAAAGCATCCTTACCAATATTTTTTTAAAGAAAGCTTCTTGGATCCAAATCCTATCCAGTTGCCACTGCACTACACTCAATTTAAATAAGGCCCATTGTAGGACAAAGAGCCGTTAATAGCAGCCTCTTCACCTAGTCTAAACCAAACCATTAGGATGTGCTAGCACAGCGTGAACCCAGCAGACTAAGCACTATCATATGAAGTTTGGAATTGGGGGCAGTTTGGAATCCCAATGAACTATGCAGTATGTTCTTCCATCCTGGAATGGCACATTAGAGCACATTAGTTAGAGATGCAGCAGGCACTGGGAAAAGAATGCTCAGGTCAAACCTATTTTGCATTAATTAGACTCTGTATTCTTGAGTATTGGCAGATGATTCAGACAAATGAGAACAAGTTCACAGAAAGGCAACAAGGATGATCAGAGAACTAGAAATTAAATATTATGAGCAGAGACTGAAGGAATTGTAAATGTTTAGCGTTGGGGAGAGAAAACTGAGCGAGATATGATAGCGTTCTTCAAAGACCTGAAATGGTATCGTTCAGAAGAAGTCAGGAACTGTTCTCTACAATTCCATGGAATAAAAGGTTTAAGATATAGGAAGGCATAGTCTAACAGAATAGTAGAAGAAATGTTCTCACAGTAAGAGCTGTTTGACAGCAGAACCCATTACCCATCCCTTCACAGGATGTTTTCAAGCAAAATTTAGGCAGCCATTTGTTAAAAAGCGTTAATTTGGATTCTTGCATTAAGCAGTAAGTTGGACTCAATGGCCCTTCCAACTCTATGATTCTACGCTGTGTAGATTCATCTTTGTGTTGTTTCTCTTTTGCTGGGATGGAGTTAATTATTTCCAATTAAATCTAAGTATATTTTCAGAATGAGGGGGAAAGCCCAGATATAGCACTTCTCAGCTTCACAAGCATCCTTGCTGTGCTGCAATTAGGGATGTCACAGCACCAATTGTCTTCACAACTGCAAGGCAATCTAATGGCTTAATAAACAACACTTTTTTCCCTACAAAATGAGTGTCTATACATGCTAAATTTGCAGCATTAATTAAAAACATTATTTCTCAGTGGCTTTTGGAAATATAACTGCACATTATGCTGCAGCAAGTTCAGCAGAAAACATGTGTTTATGGAGATTTGAAGAAACACATGGTCTAGGTAGTTTTTTTCCATTTTGTGACCACAAGATATTTTAGATAACAACTAGTATCTACAACTATGCTAGTTGAGACCAGTGGAGTAGTCTGAAGGGCAATCAGTGAGCTTCCAGACAATGGTCTTAGCACTACTGATCAAAAGGCATCATGGATGTATAATCATGGGTTCTATAGGGTTTTTTTTTCTCTCTCTAGCAAGTTTTTTTCTGGTAAGAAAAAAATTGGAATAATGATGAGAAAATATTGTCACACATAGAATATGATAACATCTTAACACTACACAATGAGGAAGAGTTATTGTTAATGAAAAGCAGCATCTGAAAATATCAGTCTTGGAAGAGCTAGGATGTGAAATATATGAACATAAATAGGTGAATATATTCTGGTATGCTGGCATCACATCTTCTTCCAACTCTGAAGAGCCAGTACAAATGAGAGTAGATATATCTGAAGGCATAAATTGGAATGGAATTACTTTACAGGATGTTCTGACTTCCACCGTCTTCACTGGCCTCCATGAAGAGTTTTACATGGTTGTTATTAGGAAGTTAGAGAGTTGGCAAATCCTTGGTTTGGGCGCAGTGACAAATTATGAGTTTATATATGTGCTTTATATCACTTTATGTAGCTGTATTGAACAGCTCGTTCAAAGTTGTCAGCAATGTTTAACCACCAAAACATGAGAGTTTAAAACACAGACTAAAATTGACAATAAAGTAAGTACTAAAATCAAAACCTTGCAAAGGAGATATCTCTTTGTACATTGAGAGCTTGGGCCAAATTCAGCCCTCAAAGGAGTAGGTCTCATAGCCTGGGAGAAGTATAGGAGAAGATCCTTCTATATATCCAAGAAGGACAGGCGTCTGAGATTAGGGGATCTTCAAAAGGGCCTCTCCTGCAGATCTTAACTTTCAGGTCATTTGTTACATTTATATCCCACCTTTCTTCCAGAAACTCAGTAGAACATACATACCTCTCTCTCCTCCAATCTTTTATTAACACCAATACTAGTTTCAGCTGACAGTAAGACAGGCGCAAAGTTACCCAGTGACATTCTGAGGTTGAAGTTGGACTTGAACCAAGGTCTCCCTGATACAGGCCTTCACCACAACATCATGCTGGATTATTCATTCCATCCCTAAAATATAAACTTTCCTTAGGAGACTGCTGTCAAATTCTTCCTGAAATTGGCTTTAATGAGTTTATATCCCACATTTTCTCCATGGCAGACCTCAACAGCTGACATACTAACTACTTACAGAATGCTTGCTGTTGTATGCTTTATAATAAAATAAACAAATAACAGGCAGCACGTGTGAGATTTACAACTCACCACTCATCCAAGCGCTAAGCAGCCCAAAACCACTTAGCAAGTTCACTGCATCTCGTGTCTTCAGAGTATACCTTTTGAACCATCAATAGTCAAATCACCAAGAAGATACAGTACAATTTTAGCATCCAAATGCAGAGATTTGCAAAAAACCAGCCACATGCCAGATAAGACAGAGCCACCTTTTCTGAAATGGATGGCTATATAAATGTAAGGAATAAATAAAATTCACCTTTTCCAGAACAGACTGGCAGTATCTCTTTAGAATTTGTAGAAAGAAATCAAAATACCAAGAACTATCCTAGTCAATGAAAAGCAAGTCCTCTATTACTGAATCACAGCTCCTTCCATAACAAACAGGTATAGTAATAATTCCCTTTGTGTACATAATGTAGTCCTGGAGAGAAAGGTAAGTACTTTCATCAGAGAATATTCAGTACCTTTACTGTATATTTACTGAATTCAAAGCACCAGATTCTTTGAAAGGAATCAAGGAAATTAAACAGGTAAAGAATCATAATGGTTTGTTGTACAGAAATACAGTCAGCTAAGATGGGGAACACCACAAAGTTCATAGATCCCACTTGTCATTATTTGTAATGGTTCTTTGACCTAGAATTCAACCAGAGAGGTTGGGGTTCTAATCCAGCTTTCCCCATTTTTCAGATATGTTAGACCATAACTCCAGTTGGCTGGAGACACTGCTGGCTGGAAATATTGAAATATGTGATTTGATATATCTAAAGAGCAATAGCTTCACAAAAACCATCCTAATCCCAGTGCTTACTTGTCTTACTTTAAAGCTCCATTATATTCTTCTGATTAATAGCAGGAACTTATGTAGTCTCAGGTCAGGAGAAGCCTATGGAAGATAGATGTTTCCAGCTCCACAGTTCAAAATGTGAATCTGCCGTACCCAAAAACTAACAAACAAACCTCCCTGGAAGTCAACTGTATCCCCACAATCTTCTGCACCTTTCTTTTGAATTCCTCCTCTAATTTTTCAGAACTGTAGTGTTAGACATTTACAAAATAATGAATGAGTACAGTACCATCTAACCTAGGCCATTGTTTTAGGGCTAGGCTCTATCTATAGAGAAGAAAAGAATCAGTGTGTGACACCTTTAAGCTTGCTTTAAACAGATAAAAAACATTTGCTATTGAAATGGAGACTCAAAAAGGAGCCATAAATCACTATGCACATCATACAGAGCAGATGTTAGCAGCTGTTAGAAACTGTGTGCTCACCTTAACTTTGCATCTGGGGCAAGAACACAGTATGGACTAATTAGTATGAAGCAGGGGGAAAAAAACCATCAGCTCATTCAGAAACAAGACTGAGATTGTACTTTAAAACACCCATTTTGCTGAGAATTTCAAGTTCAATTCTAGTTCATTTGGAAACACCAGACTGGGGAAGGCTTATTTAAGCGGTAGCCAGTCGCCCCAAATCAGGGGGAGATCAGTTCTAGATGACTGGTAGCCATAAATCAGTTGAGAACTTCAAAGGATAAACTTGGAAGATGAAGATCTGATGGATAAACATCCTTTGTGGAGGGACTGAAGAGAGAGAGAGAACAACATACAACACAGGACACATCCACAATAGTACTACCTCCCCCAATCTAGTGCTCCCAGTTGTGTTGGCCAACAACTTCCATAGTCTCCAACCAGCAAAGTCAACTTCCTTTCCAATATATCCAGAGGGACTTTGTCAGGGAAGGCTGATACTGCTGATTAAATATACCTTTCCAGTCTCCCTCAAACTGGTCCCCCCCCCCCCAGACTTGTAGGAGTATAATTTTCAGAATTCTCAGCCAATAGGAAAGCAGACTGGGGAATGCTGAGCTAACACTTTCCAGAAGGTTTTGGCTGATTTAACCTAGATATTTTTTACATGGGAACCATTCATATCCCTGAGTGCATGATCCATAGATTCTAGCCATCCCATTCTGCCCAACCATCTGACATTTTTCCCAACCAAAGCTAACATTTTTTGTTTGCTTATTGATAGGCTGCCTTTTAGATATAGTATTTCACTTCAGATTATATCCTAATGGTCCCGTTTAAAGCAGTGCAGAATTCTCTAATGGACAAGATGATTTGCGGAGGACCACTTACAACCCCCTTTACAGTGGCCACCAACAAGGGCGGGGGTACTCGGCATCCTCCAGAGATTGGGCGTACTGGTCTGGGTTTAGGAATCCCACACATTTAGCGGGCACGGGCTGGGAAAAGCTGTGCTAAAACGCGTTCCTTCTCCCCCCGCGTCCTCTCTTAGACGCTTCACCATCAGCAGGCAGCAGAACCATCTTTCTCCGTGAAGCGGCAGACGCGGAGGCTCGTCTGTTATCACTGCAGAATGGTCACCTTGTCGGTTCAGGGGAGGGGAGGGAGGGGGCGGACCCCCATCTCGCGCCGCACGCCTCCCTCACGTATGCACCAAGCGGGCCTCCCCCTGCCCACTTCCTAGCCTCAGCCTCAGCCTCAGAAAAGTGGGTCAGGCAGATCGCTGCAAAGTCTCGGGTGGCAGAACGCAGGCTGCCCCCCATCGCCCCCCCCCTTTCCTTATCCTGCAGCTGTAGCCGGGGACTCCTCTGTCTCTGCTCCCCCCCCCCCCCGCGCTTCACCTTCCGCATGAGATCAGCGAGTGATCCCCTCCCATCACGTTAGGCGTCTCCTGCGCATCGCCGCTCCGTTTTCCACGGGGGAAATCACTCGTTCTCCTCCTAGCCCGAGGGGCGGCTGTTCTCCCCGGGTGGAGCCGAGAGCTCGAGGATGCGGACTCGAGGCAGGTGGGAGGACGAGCTGGGGGAGGCCTGAAAGGCGATCCGCGGCTCATCTCCGCGCCACCCACAGCGTTTTCTCTGGCAATCGCTTGGGAAACCAAAACAAGTCTAAAGCCCTTTTGACAGAAATAGCGCGTTCAGACGAAAGGTGCGCGCACGCCCCAACCAACTTTCCGCACAGTTCAGCTCGGCCCCGGACCTTCCGCTCCGTTCACCCCGCCATCGGCAAATCTGTCCCATCTCTGCACTTCCCGCGGAGGGGAAAACTTTCGTCTGCCGGAGCGGTGTCCTTTCCAGCAGACAGAGAGAAGGGCGGCGGGGAACGATATTGGGAAAGCCGCGTTCATGGCTTCAGGGCCACACCTCCCCGAGATGCCCAAGCAGCACCATTTTATCTTCCTCGCCCGCTTTTCCCCCTCGCTTGCCATCAGCGATCTCATCCGTCAGAGCAAATCCCGCTTCCACTCCCCACCCCCCAAAAGTGAAGAAAAAGAGCCAAGAGCCATCCACAGATTTTCTCCCAGGCACGCGGCTCCCCTTAAGAGCGACGCGAAGGAGAGCAGAGGGCAAGGTGAACCAACGCCGAGGTCGCCTCAAGGGAAAGGCGAAGGGGAAGGGAGGAAGACGTCGTCCACTTACGCACTGCCTCCTGCTTGGGATCCAAACTGTGTAAAATGGTTTGGACGCCGCCAATCCGGCTGTGCAGCGCCTGGACCCTGCGGTGCGTGAGCTGGATCTCGCCCTCGATCTCTTGGAAGAGGGTGCAGGCATGCTTGGCCACATCGGAGAGCTGCCGGAGGATCCGCGAGAGAGCCACATTGCTGACCGAGCACAGATCCAACATCGCCGCCGCCGCCGCCGCCTCCTGGTTCTCCTTCCCGTCGGCGGGGAGCGCGGCAGCTAGCCCAGCCGGAGCCTCCTCCTCCGGCTCGTCCACCGCCTCCCCGGAATCCTCTCGGTGGCTCCCGGGCTGAGGAAGCTCGGAGCCGGAGCTCTCGTCCAGCACCGAGGCGATGTGCTGCCGCCGGCACAGCCTCTGGGGCTCCACGATCCTCTTGGCGAAGGGCATGACCAACCCTGGGGCGTCACGCTTTCTGCGGATGCCGCCGCTTCCCAGCCCGCTTTCTCCTCCCGAGCCCACCAGCCAGCCGTCCAAGCAGCGAGCCTCAGCTCTCCGGGCTCTTTGCAACCCGGCTGCGGGACCGGGCGCTGCTTCCACTGCCGCCTTCTCCTCTCCCAAGCCCCTTCACTTGCTAACAGCCGGCATCGGAAGACGCGTTATCCCCCATGGTGATCTCCTCCGCGGTCTGGGTCCTTTCGCTTTCGGAAAGCGGCCACTGCGCCGCGTCCCCGGCCACCTTCGTCGCCTGTTTATCAGTCGCTTCCCTAATCCCTCCTTCCTGCCTTCTTTTTCCTGCTCCCTGTAAGCTTCCTCCTTCTGTCTCCCGTCTCTCGCTGCCCGACACAGCTCCAGCTTTCAACGCGAGAGAGCGGGATGGATTTTTAAAAGATGGCTTGAAAACCCGGAGAAAGGAATTCGCCCAAATCTTTTGTGAGGAGGAGCAGGCAGGCGGCAGGCAGGCAGGCAGGCAGGCAGGGAGAGACACCCGCACTCGCATAAAAGAGAAAGCGAGAGGTATTCCCCCTCGTGACCGCCTGGAGTCACTGCAGATTCCGAGCAGCCGCTGTCTGCCAATGCACCATCAATGGGCAACAGGATGGAAATGGGAGGGAGGTGCGGGGGGGGGGGGGAGGCTTTAAAAGTTTGGCAGCTAAAGCAAAACACCTCTTGCAAGACGGGCTCATGAGGAGAACAAGAGATGCGCGCGCGCATTTAAAATAGCATGCATAAAGATTGACAGAGGAGGGTTTTTTCCCCTAGGAATGTCGCTGTGGTTTAGGCTGCAATCCCATACAGAAGAACTGGCAATCACATGTTCTGGACTCTTGTATGCATCAGCCTCAGATAGCATGCCCAAGAACTCCGGAGCTGGATCCAAAACAATTACTGTACTGGGCCGCAGCGGAGCGTGAGGAGGCATCACTTGCTGCTGAAAGTTATGGCTTGAATAATGGTCAGATCTAAGTGAAGGCAAACCAACCCCCCTTCTTCAGTGGAATTAAAGAGGGTTAAAAATGTCCTCCAGTTGAACTGGATTCCTGTAGTTTCCACAGCCTTCAACTTGGTAATCTATCTTAGAGCTCTAGAATTTCCTGGATGTCTAACATCCAAAACAGGATTGACCCTGCTTAGTATCCAGGTCCACACAGCCAAGTGCTCCCACCTACTGAAACTCAGAGGGATAAATGTTTAGCAAACTACTAGTTTCAGCCCAAGGAGGCTGAACCCAAAGACACAGCCTTTCTGAAACTAATATCCTCCAGATATCCAGAATCACAACCTCTGTAATTCCCACCTAGCTGGTTGAGAGTTCTCAAACTCGTGGTCCCAACCTCTCCCCACCACACCAGCCGCAACAAAGACCATGCCTACTGAGTTTTGAGATCATCTGAACATGACTTGTGTTCATGTTCCTCCTTCTGGGACTGTTTTGTGAGGGTGAAAAGAAAAAAGATTTCCAAGTCAGGCACCTCGAGCTCTTAGAAAAAAGGGAGAATATAAATCTAAGCAACAGATGAATAAATGTCACTACATAAATATAGTAATGTGGATATGCTTTTGATGGGCTAAGCTGTTCTAGGAATTCTGGAACACTGAAGAATAGGTCATAACAAGTACAATAAAACTGTTTCCAGAGAGATAACACTGTTAGTTTTTAGCAGCAACAAAAACAACAAAGAGGTTTCTGGCACAAAAGCATAAGCGATAATAAATTGCTTTAACGGGCCACAAGAATCTTTTTGTTTTTGTTTTAAATACAATAAAAGATTATAAAACACTTTGTAAATTAATGAAGCGGGGTCAATTGCCAGCAGGAAATGGATGTCTGGAATTGCCCTGGAAATGTCCCCAGGAAGATGTAGCATTTGAAAGCCATAATTCCTAATGAATCATTTAAGACATTTTATGCAGTTAGGAATTTATCAAAGAGATGCCTCCCACCAGTGTTTGCCTATCATGTTAACTTGCAGGATGTATTGCTTTCCCTGGTGCCACCAGTAGGTGCTGGGACCACAACCTGTGGCTTTGTGCCCCAGTCCCTTTTGGCAGCCACCCAACCTCCCCTAATTTGGTGGCAAATGGCTCTGCTTTTTTAAAAAAGTAAAATAGCTGAGCAGAAACTCTAATAGTAAGTTTGCATCATCCCCCAGAAAAGACAACCCATCCCTCTAATGACATCATCAGCGTGGGGCCACGCCCCATGCAGCTCTTCATTGCCAAACCTCAGCAATTATTTACCTGACATATGTACACACATATGTACACACATATGTCAGATGGCACATTAGGCACAACCTTGCTGAGGTACCCAGATCTGGGTCTGCTCGGTACCACAGATGTTGCATGCCTCCATGTCACGTGCCTCCAGAAGCTTTGCACAAATGACGCAAATAATGTCATTTGTGCCATTTGCACAATGATGTCATGAAGCATGGGACCACCTTGTGGCTTGTACTAGATGCCTATGGCTTAAAGTAGCTTTCACCAAGTGTGTTGAACTAACCTCCCCCCCCCCATAATTTCTAGTAGCTAAATGAACTTCAAACATGGTTTAACTTAAACTCAGAAAATTTCCTAGTAGTCTTTATCATAGACCAGTGTTGTCCAAACTTGGCCACTTTAAGATGAGTGGACTTCAACTCCCAGAATTCCCCAGCCAGCATGGCTGGCTGGGGAATTCTGGGAGTTGAAGTCCACTCATCTTAAAGTGGCCAGGTTTGGACAACACTGTCATAGACAGAGATAATTATTTTAAAGAGGCATCTGAATGAGAAAGTTCAACTTGCAGCCTTAGGAGAACCTAGCTACAGTAATTCATGCCCTTATTACCACCCAATTGGACTACTGTCATGCGATTTATATGGGGCTGCCTTTAAACACTGTTGGATTGTTTCTTTCATTCTGCAAAATAGAGGAAGGATCACCTGATGTCCTACTTTCTATCTCTATTCTGCTATTGTTATGTACATAAAACAGTTAAAACTGGAAAAACAAAAGGACATTCACTTTGGGTCTGTCTACGCTAATTACCCACAGTATTGTTTCCAGTTGTACTGGAAAGTTCTGTGCTTTTTGATGGATAGATAAATAGACATAGATAACGTAAATAGTTACCTGTTATTCATCTCTCTCTTTTGCCTGCCTTTTATCTCATTTTGCCAATTGTTTACGTTTGTTGATGAAGTTATATTTTTTGCTAGCTGAATGGAGTGGTGTGTGTGCTTACTCTGATCGGTATATAGGGATTAACTAGGCATATACTGGGTACAGACTAAACTGGAAATCACCCACAGTAATTTTCTGACAAAGACTACTTGGAAACTGCAAACTGGTCCAGAATGCAACAGCCCACATACTCACAGGTTCCCAGCACTGGGAACAGGTGACACCAATTTTGCAGGACCTGCACTGGTTGCCAGTTGGTACAATTTAAAGTGCCCATTATGGCTTGGCCCCTGGGTATCTGCAGGACTGCCACCTCCCACCAGAATCAGCCCAACTCACTAGATGGTGTATGGTAAAGTTACTTCTAGCTCCACTCTTCTGAGCAGTGATGAAGACTGAAGCTAGAAGCCGTTCCGTGTTGGCACCCATGTTTTGGAATAGTCTTCCAAGGGAGATCAGGTTAGTTGTTTTTATTTTCATTGTTTTCATTTTCATTCTCTTAACTTAAGCACCATGTATTTTTATTAATTCTTGTTTGTGTTTTTATCTATTTGTTTTGTTCTTTTAGCTGGGGAGTTTATGATGTGATTTGTTGTTGTTTCAGTCATACTGTGGATGTTATCATTTTTGTTATATATTTTGTAAGCCACTGAGAGTCATTAGATTGTGGTGGGATGTTGGTTAAATATCAATATATATATCTCAGTAGTTTCATATTTAGATAATATGCGGTGTACCTAAGAACTGATTTAATAATTGCCCTGTTTTCAGCAAGGAAATGGTTGTCTAACCCTATCCCTGCCTTCAAATATTCTGCACTTTCTTAAATTGAGGCCTGTAGATAAGTAGATCAGATATGGACTAGTCGGGCCTATGAGAGCAACAGAGAATTGGGAACATTCGTTTAAAACCCGCCTGCTCAAAAAGGCTGGGACTGTTTTGTTTATGTGTCATGATTTTGATTTAGCAGATGATGACTCCCATCATCTATGACCGTTAGACATGCTGTCTGAGGAAGTTGAGCAACAGTCAGATCTTGCATGTTGTTATATGTATTCTTATGCCCATCATAATTCTTCTACAGTCATGCTAATTTTGGAGGTGCTTTGTTCTTCCACTTGAGCCATTTGTAGTTTAGCTGTTAATAGTAAATCATTAAGTAAATTCAGCTTATGCTTTGCCAAATAGTATATTTTCCAGCGGAATTATCCCTGGCCAGTAAGATAAAATAAAGTCAGCAATTTCATCAATTTGTTTAATTATTTCTTTTTTACCCAGTTATTTTTAACAACTGAGCAGTTTCAGCATCTCCCCATAGCATAGGAGTATGGAGTATTAGGTATGTTTCACTGCTTTGAGTTGACTCTATCTATCTATCTATCTATCTATCTATCTATCTATCTATCTATCTATCTATCTATCTATCTAATAAAATACTAATGCTAATAATATCATGAGAATGAACCAGTTCAGTTGTCAATTACAGGGAAATGTTTACTGCCACAATGATTTTGCTCTGGCTTTCAGAAGGATATGTGAATGGGTTATATTTTCTCCACCACCATCACATCAGTTGTCTTTTTGAAGCTGACATTCATCCTTTTTTGTAGGCAATTGTTTATTACTTACCTCCCATTTGTTTTGTATGTTGTTTCAACTACAGTCTGGAATAGAAGAGAAAACTACTGAGAAAGCATCTGACCATTCTCAAACACATTAAATAAACTGAGCAGCAAAAGAGAGTAGGAAAAAATGCTTTATCTATTCTTTCTCTGCTTTCACAACTGTAAGCAAACAATATGCAAAGTGGGATTTTTTTCAGCCCTACAAGTGACAGGTTTCTCTAAAGGGATTTTAAAGAATGAGTTCTGATATGAAAGCACATTTCATGTATGAATTTAATGATCAGGCCAACAGCTGACCAGATCTGTCCATTGCACTAAGCCCATAAATGTACAAACTATCATGGCTGGGTTCACACAGCATGCTAAGCCGAAATCAGACAAGCTACGTAATGGCTTTTGTGGGATGTGCAAATCAATCCATCATCTTGACCTGTCTCGCAGGACTGTTGTGAGGAAAAAATGAAAAAAAGAAGGAACTCTGGAATTGGAAAAGAATTAAATATATAATTATTATCAGGGTTATCTGCAGGGGCTGTCAACAAAATCAAAATGGCGGGAGCTACTAGATGATCAATGATGCAGTACACATGATAAAGGGGCCACGCTTTGATCACCCAATCACCCCTGTCATTTTGATACCACTGACTATCCCTGTGGGTGCCTCACGTTATTATATTGCCATTTCAAAAAAAATGGGGAAGCATGTTTAGTTTTCAAAGACTAATAAGTCACAAGGCAAACCCAAGAGTAACTCTAAGGTGAAGTTTTAGCAACTCAGTATTCATTTAAAAATAATTGCATGTGTTTCTGGAAGAATAGGATAGGGAGGCTTGATTGACAGAACTAAGATTTACAGAAAAAGTCAAAACTGTTTATGCAACATATTGAACCATAAACTATGGTTCATAAACCATAATGGCTGAATTCATACATAAACTAAACCACAATATGGCAAAGCAGATTATGGCTTAGTGTGACATGTAAGCTCAGTCTAACAATGGCTTTGCACATTACCTTGAACCATGCCTTATAGTTTATTGAATAAACACACAGTACCCAAAGCCAAATTTGATCGAACTATTTTAAGGGTAGCAAAGAATTAAGGGTTTTCTCTAACTCTTCTGCCATGTAATGATTTTATGGATTTTTGTAGCCCAGATATGGTAACTCTAAGCTACAGAATGTATATACAGTAGTCAACCTGAGCAGTAATTCAAAAGAAAGTGAAGGTGAAGGCCAGTACATCTAGCTACATTGGCTCTTAAAAAATTACAGGGTGAAATACACCGTCTCTTTCAAAGGTGCTCCGAACATGGCAAAAGTAACTTTGGAAATATATTAGGTAATGTTTTTGAAAGCTTATAGTACTTTAATGCCGTTGTTTCAATCTCTTCCTTTTTGTCCTCAGCCTATTGGGTATGTGATGACACTGTGTACTGAAAGTGCTAGTTCACAGGTGATCATTGACTTAGAATCTGAATTACACTTACATGTAGATTCCCTACATTTTAGTATGTGTTAGCTTTCCTATAAAAACATGGCTGTGAATTTCTATACAGTTTGAAAATGCAAGTACCTGCAGATTTCCTGTTTTGGTGTTAAACTAGCTCTTCCTATTTTTTGCACTCTCTTAACCATAATAAAGTAGTAGATGACCCCCAACTGTTGGCTGTCTTTATTCCTTCCTTCCTTCTTTCCTTCTTCCCATCCTTCCTTCTTCCCTTCCTTCCTTCCTGGCACACATTGCTATGTCAGCTTTCTGCTATTGCATACCTCAAAATGGAATATGCTTTTGAGGAAAAAATGACAACTACTATTTATTCTTGTAAAGTCCTCCAGATGTATGGCCAGTTCTCAGAATTTCATAGATATT
Organism: Python bivittatus; assembly: GCF_059951505.1. NCBI lineage: Eukaryota > Metazoa > Chordata > Lepidosauria > Squamata > Pythonidae > Python > Python bivittatus. The sequence goes on from NW_028277074.1 coordinate 33,463,649, forward strand.
ATGGCCCCTGCTGAAAATTTTGAAAGTTTAAATCCAGCAGGCTGATGTCCCCTGATCTGAAGCATAGATACTCCACTCATCAAGGAGAAAAACTCCCAAAGGAATCTATATGGTTGCCTTCAGGTTTACAGTCTAAGAAAACAAGGCATAAAAATCTTGGCAGTTGGAGTGGCATATGCATTTGAATAATAGGTAATAAAAGGAAAGAGAGCCAGGTTGGTTGGAGTAGTTAAGGCTATAAACCTGGAGACCGTACGTTCTAATGCTGCCTTAGGCACAAAGCCACCTTGGGCTACTCTCTCTCAGCCCTAGGAAGCAGGCAAGGGCAAGCCACTTCTGAAATCTTGCCAAGAAAACTGCAGGGACTCGTCCAGCCAGTCACCAGGAGTCAAAAACTGACTTGAAGGCATGGAAAGGGGAGGGGAGGGGAGGGGAGGGGAGGGGAGGGGAGGGGAGGGGAGGGGAGGAGAGGAAAGGAAAGGAAAGGAAAGGAAAGGAAAGGAAAGGAAAGTGATGAGCCAAATTCTTTCATGGCACCTTGGCACATATACTAGTTGGGTTCACAAAGCCAAAACCAAGCAACCCAGATGATTGCTTAAAGTGTTGTCTGAATCAGCCATCGTTGTTTACTTAGCAAAGCAGGTGTGCCCCTGTCCTGACAGCCTCTGGAGGAATGCTAGGGTCCACTGTCCAAAGAAATGAACGGAGCCAGCATGAAACTATACTTTAAATTTAACTGACTACAAAGAATATGATTAACTTCATTTAACACATGTAACCATTACAAAAATTACAATATGATGAATATTTTTAGACACTGTCTGAGGTTACATTGAACGCTTCGGGACTCCTCTACAACCAGTTGTGTTTAATCAAACAATCCATGAGCCTGGCGCATTTGCTTTTAACTGAATAACCCCAGATGGCTAGCCAATTTGGTTCTTCCTTGGAAACTGAAAGCCTTTTCACCACTCTCCACATGCTATATATAACCGATAAGGCAAGCATATGTTGTAGGACCTAATTAGCCACTGGTTTATAAAGAAAGGAGATAAGCATGTAAATTTGAATTATAGTTTGAGGTTTCTGTATGAGCAACCCAGAGGCATGTTAAACCCAGGATTATTGCAAGACTCATTATCTTTTCCTTATGGCTATGTTTGCACTGGCGTTGCTTATATTAACATCAAACACACAAACTTTGTTCTGTTAGCAGTTGAGGCAGCATTAAGTTTAGGGACCTTAGATCTTGTGCTGTAATTCTGTCTGCTGGCAAGGGAAAATCCCTCTCATGTTAGGGTACTTGCGGCTTAAGGCTGCAATAAAGAAGAAACTGAGCAGGCCAGAGCCTGTTTTCTATTGTCTGGAGGCGTTGACAACAAGTTTGTGGTCATGGCATATGGAATTTGAAAGAGATTTGGCTCACAAGCAAAAGTGCAGGCAGGAAAGAGTATACTGTTCACTGCTTTATAAATAGGTAAGGCAACATTGCTGGGCAAATATTCAGACAGGTGACTGTAGAGATGATTTAGGGATTTACCATATGATCAGTAAAAATCTTTCCTTCCATAATCATCATCATCTCAGTGTATTTAGAAGACCTTTATACTATTGCCAAATAGGTATCATGAAATATCTGTTCTATCATCTACTAATTCATCCCCAGTATTAGGTTTCATAGGATATCACAACTACCGTATTTTTCCAACAATAAGACGCCCCCATGTACAAGACGACCCCCACTTTTCCAACCCAAAATTTAAAAATCAATATTTTAAAGATAGTGCAGAACACATTTTTATTTAGTAATTAGTTAACATTTACCTGATGCACTCGGTGGGAGGAGGTCCAAACCGTCTCTCTGCAGCTCTATTTCCATGCTCTTTTGCATAACTGATTACATTCAATCACGAGTGAAACTGCAGATAGATTGTCTCTGCAAACAGCCTTCCTCTAATTGGTTTGTTCAGCATCAGCTGGCGTCAGTTACATCAGGCTCATGATTGGAGGAAGTCTGTTTGGGAGACAAGCTATTTCACTCGTTATTGGAGGCTAGCAATAGGAGGAAGCCTCTCTGCAGAAACAAAGTATGGGCAGTTTTGCAACCGCACGATTCTCGGCTGACTTCCTTGAACAAGACGCCCTTCAGTTTTTAGGGTAAGGATTTTAGAAAAAAATATCGTCTTATAGTCGGAAAAATACGGTATTTAGAATGCAGGAATTTCTTCAGACTTGATGGGTCATCATTGCTTAACATTTATCCATCTCTCTGTCTCAACTCATTACAGATATATCTTGTTTAATGACTGCCTCATTTAGTGACCATTTGCATTAATGATGGTGATGAAAAAGTAACTTTGTGACTAATCCTCACACTTATGACCTTCACAGGTCTGTAAAGCAAAGGAAAGCTGAAGTAAGATCATAAGCACAGTCACAGGTTCACTTAGAGACTGCTTCACTTAACAACTGAGTTCCTGGTTCCAATTGTGGTCACTAAATGAGGACTACCTGAACAGGACAAAAGTGGCTCTTCTGGTTGAAATGCAAATATTTGTTTCTTCATACATTCATAAACCAGGGTCACACATCAGTGTCTGCCATCTGATCTGTCTCTGGCTGGATTCATATATTGCAGTCAGCCACAATGCCATTGGTTTGTTTTTAATTTACTGTGTTGTGTGAATCCTGCAATGTGTGAATTTTATGTTCTGCCTGTACTCTTTTCTTTCCTTTTTTTAATAGTATTTTATTAAGATTTTAAGATTACAAAGTTAAAAGTTTTCCTGAGAGTCTAGTGTAGCACTTGGGTGTCAGACTGGGCAGACCATGGTTCTAGTCCACTTTAACCACCAAAGCTCATTGGGTGACTGAGGCCCAGATTCTCTCTCTCTCCACCCAACTCCCTCACAGAATTGTTGTGGAAAAAACAGAAGAAGGCAGTCCTGTACTATGTACACCACCTTGGCACGACATACACCAAACAAACAAATAAATAGTTTGTGCAAAAAAACCGAAGCTAGAGTTCTATTTCTAGTATCTTAGTTTTTCTCTAGCTTTTCTAAGAGAATATGGTGGCCAGCAAAACCAGACCAAGCTATAACTTTTGTTGGAATAAAACAAAAAGTTAACCCCCCCCCCCCAAAATGTCAATAATGTGAGTGGGGAGGAAGGGGCAAACTTAAACCCAATGATCCAGTCACTAGCTTTGCTAAGGAATTTCCTTACTGCCTTATCAGTTCCATCAAAGGAATCAGGGAGCATCTGATCTGTATCTCTGACAAAGTCATCCACAGGAATGTTTCCAAGGGGGATCAAAACTGCAATGTAAATTGTGATTATACATTCCACACATTGTGGATGCTGCTACAATACAGTTGATAACTCTCCTTATATGTCTGCTTTGTAGCTTAGTGTCAAATTACAGAACAAAGACTGCACTGAACCTTTTTAATCGCCAGAGTCATTGAGAGTTGGGCAGCATATAAGTTTAATACATTATTATAAAATTATTATGATTATTATAATTTGGACCCATGGCATGGGTACAGGTTACCTGAGGGACCATCTTATCCCCTTTACATCAACCCGTCCCACCTGGTCAGGCAGAGAGGGCATGTTGCGGATCCCATCAGTGAGGGAACGTTGGCTGGCGGGGCCCAGGAAGAAGGCCTTCTCTGCCGTTGCCCCTGCCCTTTGGAATATTCTCCCCATAGGTGCGATAGGCCCCTACCCTCCCAGCTTTCCAAAAAGGCTTAAGGACCTGGCTCTGTCAGTGTGTATGGGGTGATATGGGCTGTACCCGTCCCTGGGAATGGTTAGCCCCTGATGATGCTCCCTGGAATTACCCAATTCTCTATGTTCTTGGAACCCATTTGTTTTTAGGATTGTTTTTATGTTGTATTTTAATGAATTTTTATCTTGTTGTGAACCACCTAGAGTCATCTCACAAGATGGGCAGTGACAAATTTGATAACTAACTAACTAACTAAATAAAAATATAGAACCTCAGTCTTCAGAATGTGTTTTCAAAAATTTGAGAACTTCATATTATTTTCCAAATAGGAACATGGGAAACTGCTTCATTCCTAGTCATGTTCATTTAGTGCAGCAGTATTCATTATGATGATGATGATGATGATGATGATGATGATGATGATGATGATGATGATGGCTGGTCTCACAGTCATCCAGATGTTTATACTGGATTTGGCATTTTTATCCACCTATAGTCCTTCCCAAGACCTGGGATAGGCAGATGTTGTTTGGTGGTATTAAAGGTATCGTCACAGGATGTAAGCTGTTCCAAGTAAAGCTGCCTTTTGCAATTGACTGAAGGTGATATTGTCAATGCCAATGGTCTTCAAGTGGTGCTCCAGATGTTTTGGGATTGCACCTAAGGTGCCTATAACTATTGGTACTATCTTTGCTTTCTTTTGCCACAGTCGTTCTACTTCTATTTGCAGGCCTTTATATTTTGTTATTTTCTCCAGTTCTTTCTCTTCTATTCTGCTGTCTCCAGGTATTGCAATGTCCACTACCCAGACTTTTTTGTCTTTCTTATCAACAATTGTTAAGTCTGGGATGTTGTGTGGCAGGTGCTTGTCTGTCTCAATTCTAAAGTCCCAGAGCACTTTAGCTTCTTCATTTTCTATTACTTTGTCTGTTTTGTGGTCCCACCAGTTCTGGCTTACAGGCAAATGGTATTTCTTGAAGCTATTCCAATGCACCATTCTTGCTCATTTGTCATGCTGTTGTTTGTAATCAGTCTGGGCAATCTTCTTGCAGCAGCTATCTAGATGGTCCACTGTTTCTTCAGCTTCTTTGCAGAGGCGGCATTTGCTGTCTGTTGCTGTCTTCTCAATTCTGTCCTTATGTGCATTTGTTCTTAAGGCTTAGTCTTGTGCAGCCAGAATTAGCCCCTCTGTCTCTTTCTTCAACTTTCCTGCTCTTAGCCATTGCCAGGTCCTACTGTTATCTGCTTTGCCTGCTAGGGTTTTTGTTTTTTTTTTGGTGTGTACTGGCCATGGCTCTTTTCTTCAGTTTTCACTTTTTTCCCCCTGCTGATGGTCAGGGTGGCACATTTGTTCAGTCCAAACTCCATTGCAATATCTTGGCTGTATATTCAGACAATGTTGAGCAGTGATTCCATTTCAGATGGTGTTTTTCCATACAGCTTCAGATCATCCATGTAAAGGAGGTATTATTATTATTATTATTATTATTATTATTATTATTATTATTACTACTACTACTACTACTACTACTACTACTACTGCTACTATTTCTATTTACTATTTACTATTACTATTTCTAAGCAACTCTGGGCAGCTCACAACAGGTGAAAGAACAATCCAATATTTTTATTATTGAAATGTTGTTGTTTTTAGCTTCCCTTCCAAACTAAGCTTCGTTTGTGCTTTTGCTTTTATGGCTTTCTTTCTGCAGATTTTAGCTACTTGCTGGTATAACTCTTTGATTATTACACCCAACTTCCATTTCCTATACATGTACCTTTTAACTCTTTGGTAATCGAAAGTTACTTATGCACCCACAACTGGTTCCTAAAAGATGCCCCTTACATGACCAGCGTATCTCATACTCTCCTAATCACTTTTTGGTGAAGACAGCTCATAAGTCATGAAGTTTAGATCCCCCCCCCCCCGCTTTTTAAAAAATAAGATATCAGAAAAAAATACAAACCCTTGCCTTTGTTCTTCCTTTTGTTGTTGTAAGGACAAGCTACACAAAAGGCTTTGATGAGGAAATGGGCAGAAGAGTGGCTCCACATTGTGCCACAGATTGCCACCCTCCTGGAAAACTGGAGTAGAAGCCTGTGCTCTTGAAAGTTTTGGGTACAGCACAGAAATCTCCAGCAGGTGTTAACAATTTGTAATTTTTGAAGTGGCTGAAAGGGAAAATTGTTAAATGCATGACTGAATAATCATGTAATCATGTAAACTAAATATATTTTGGATTGAATATAAATTTAATTTAATTTAATTTAGCTTTGGTCCTGACGCCTACCAACCTTTTTTTTGGAGGGGGGGGACTGTGGTTCTTGGCATGGTATTCAAAGACCAAGGGCAGATGTCAGCCAGAAAAAAAGGTAGGTACTTTGGGGCTAGAGACCAGCTTTTTCTTTTTAAATGAGAGCTGGGATCTGCCAGTGGTTCACTGGGGGAAGGGGTCTGCCTCTCCCTGTAGACTCCATATCTATCATGCAATCCCCTTCAGCCAGCCAGAATACAAATTAGGAGTGACTCTGAACCAGGTAGGGCAGAGGCCTTGCTGAAAAGCTTCCGTGATCAGATCAATGGGTTGGAGGAGTTAATCCAGCTCTGACCAAAGGAGTATTTTTTTTGCTTAGGAGAGGGGCCTGCAACGTAATGCTGCAGTTGTTTTGCCATAACAAGGCCAGGGAAATTATTTATATTTGTACAATCAAAACATATTTTATTGAAACTAGAATGGCACTGTCTATCCTAGGTACACATGAGCTAGCTTTTAAGCCATCACTAAGTAAAATATACTATTCTGTACCTACTGACTTGTCTATGTTTAAATAACTATGAGAAGTTACTATTTTAATTTCTTGTCTCATTTCACTCTTACAGTAATTTTAAGGCTTTGGGATGTATAATTTTTTTCAGCCTGATATTTTATCTTTCTCCTTCCCCTGTCCCACTCCCCCACCCAGCATGATCAAAGTTATTTATCCCTTCCAGGCCTGCTATCTTGCACTCATCCCTGTACAGGCTATTGGCTCCATTGACAAAGCTTCTGAAGGAGTCACCCCTAGTCCTGTCTCAGCCTGTTCAGTTCAGATGAACTCATGGATTGCTTGCACTAGTTGTACCTTAAATCCCAATTGTCTCACAGTGACAGGCTCCCTCTAAGGCTTACTTTTAAACCTTCAGATGCCCAAAATTGTATCTTGCTGTTTCCTTGGAAACTAACTGCTGGAAGTCAGGTAAGTGGAACAGGATGCTTCAAAAGGTTTGCAACATAGAAAGGAGTGACTCTTGAGTGAATGAGAGAAAGAAATCAAATTTAGATTTTCCAAAGATGCTGAATTTGAAAATATCGTCTTCAGACAAATTATGGGCAAATGAACTCCATCACAATTCATATTTCTTTTTGTTACCAATTCAGTTTTATAAACATGGAAGACAGTTCACAGGCATTCTGAAATGTTGAATCTCCAGATGTTTGCACATTCACATTAACCAAGTACATCTTAGGACTGTGGCATTTCCAGTATGGAAATCTGCCCCCCTCCAGTTTCATTGGGCATAAGACAGGTCTTCTTGAGAACAGCTAGTTTGCATTGCTTCCCATGTTTACAATAATTAACTTACCAACTTTGCATCCTCTCACAAGTCAGTCATCAGCACACATGCAGGTAAGTACACACACATACATTCCCTAGAGAAGCAACTAACAAAAAATTATGAGTACAATCTCTTTCTCCCAGTACAGTGAAATCATGGTTATTCATTTGAGACCTTCAGCTACTCCTTAACCAAGGAAGTAACCCATGTAAGCAAAAGGTTCTTAATTATTCCAAGGACACACTGTGAGTGTGGGCATTTGAACTGGAGTCTTCCAGCTTCTAACACAACGTTCTAACTACTAGCATTGTGTGTGACAGGTAGAATCATTTAACTCCCCTTATAATTATTAACTGGGATGTTCTTAATCAGTGGAGAATCCTTACTATCTCATTTTGTTCTTTCCCATGTGTCATCAAAAGATAATTAATGCAGATTTGCAGTATAGTGAGGAGAGAGAGAGAGAGTCACCTGAAGTAATTGTATTCTGCTGAATTGTTCTGTCTCCTCTTTGAGACCTGAGCTTCAGTGGCTACACTTAAAGTCCACTAAGGAAAAGAAAATGGAGTGAGAGTGAATCGTGATAGGGATGTCAGTGAATGGCTGGTTGGGCAGATGGTTTTTGCTACCTTTCTGCAAGATTGTTAATACTTGCATCTCATTCTCTGGAATCTCAAATGGGCAGTTCATAAATACAAAATATGCTTAGGATGATTTTATTGTCTGATTGATTGGTTTTATTCTAAGAAGGTAAGTCTTCAGATTATTTCTAAATTATCCCTAACGGCAGTTTATGCAGCATATGAATTCTGTTGTAACAAATAGAACAGTTTAGAAATTGTTTAGAATATTTTTTAAAAAATTAACGGCGACACATCAGTGTTTATATTTCAGCCTGACACCTGCAATATGGTAGCGTTTCACACATTTGCACAATGCTTGCACTAGCTAAAATTGATTCTTAGCATTCTTACCCAAAGTTTTAAGATACTCGAAATAATTGGCACTGTTTCTATTGGTGATTCTATTCCATTTCAATTTTCATTTGTCTTAAAACATTTCTGAACCTGCACAAAAATGTGGAGAAATGTAGATGGTGAAATATATTAGTCTTTGGATGACTTTGTTTTAGGAATTATAATCCTAAATATACAGAAGGTACCAAATTTGGGAAAGCTGGAATAGGTACCATGAATCACATATATAAGTACAGTGGTACCTCTAGTTACGAATGCCCCTCCTTACGAATTTTTCAAGATACGACCAGCTCCGGCCCCAAAAATTTACCTCTACTTGCGAACTCCGCCTCTACTTACGAACCAGATCCGTGGCCATTTTCCCTGCTTCCACGCGGTCGCGGCTTCCTGTGGGCGAGATTGCGGTAGCAAGGAGACGTTCGGTGAGGCTTGTGGTGTGTTTTGTGACGTTTGGAAGGTTTTCGTGGCGTTTGGAAGGTTTTTGAGGTTTAAAAATAAAATGCATATGTTTCAGAACTGTTTAGCCGTATTTACATTGAACCTTATGGGGGAAATTTACCTCAGGGTGCGACCAAATTCGGAAGGTGGATTAGCCGTATTTACACTGAACCTTATGGGGAAATTTGCCTCGTGGTGTGACCAAATTCGGAGGGCGGAACGGATTAACTGTATTTACATTGAACCTTATGGGAAATTTTACCTCGACTTGAGACCAACTCGAGTTGCAACCAGAGTCACGGAACGGATTAAGTTCATACCTAGAGGTATCACTGTATTCAGCAAAGTAAAACAAAATCCCTGCAAGTAGAAAACCAACATAGCAAAATAACTGACTGGAGCAGAGCCCAACTTCTGCTATGCGATTGTTGTTTTTCCTTACAGTAAGGGGTTTTCTTGACATGGAGGAGAATTTTAAAAACTGTATTTCCCCTGAGGCCTATAGTCAAGCATGTTGTGATTAAATAGAAAATATTGCAACATCACATGACTGTTATAAAATTAATAAAAAAGAGAAAGTAATGTGAAAGTTATGTAGGTTAATAAATGTATATTGCCAGTCACAGAATTCTTTTATTATGTCTTATGTATTATAGCAATTATAAGGCTTCAAAGCTGCTATTGCTTTATTTGGGACCAGTTCAGACATAAACATACCCCGCTTCTACTTTCATCATTAACTCTTCCCAGATGTGTTGCACTGCACAGAACCATAAAGTTAGAAAGAGCTATTTAGACCCTCAACTCAAACTCACTACTCTGTGATTATTAAAATATCGTCAACAAATGTCTCTGCTTCAGCATATCCAATAAAGGGGAACCTTCCACCTCTCTGAATAACTGGCTGCAGTGTCAAAATGGTCTTACTGTAATTTAAATCAGTTGATCTTGTCCTGTATTCTGAGATGACAGAGAAGAAATCTGTATGACATCCCTTCAAATTTTTAAAGAGTGGTATTATAACCTCTTTAGTCATATTTTCTCAAGGATAAATAGACCCAGCTTCTCAATCTCTCTTCATAAAACTTAGTTTCTAGTTCCCTGACCATCTTTAAGGACCATCTTTTTTGATCCTGCTGCAGTTTGTCTCAATCCTTCTTAATTCTATGTGTGAGAGTGACTCAAAATTGAACAAAATATTGTAGGTGAAATCTACCTAATGCAATAAAAATTGGACTATTACTTCACATGATTTAAAATTATTCTTTCATTCCCACAGCTTACAATTGTATTTCCTTTTTTTTTAACCATTCACACTCTGACATATATTTCATATGCAATCAACAATATCTTTCACAAATACTGTTAATAAGTCAGATATTTCTCCTTTTATATCTGTGCATATGATTTCTATTTCTTAAGCAAGGAAATGTGTATTTTTGTGTCATTTTCAACTCTTTTTTTCTTTTAAAATTAAAGGTTGGCTGTTAGGAATTTTGATTCTGACTTCTAGGGTTCTGCTATCCCACCCATTTTCCCAGATAGAAATGTGGGATGTAAAAGTCTTACATATCCAGAGGGCATGAATTTGGGAATGCTGACATTTCTCCAGTTATTTCCAGGGATAAACACATTCACTTGGATTCTAAATCGAGGCTGGGAAAGGTGGGATTAATTAAGAAATTAGCAATATTCAAAGAATGGCTGTTGATAAGAAATAAGAGAATTTTAGAATTAGAAGAGCACAACCTGAGCTTTTGGTGGCATGGTTTTCTATGGTATGATAATGTAAGCTTTAAAAATCATTATGTTAGGAATGCCATAATAAGTATATGGAATAGATATAAACCCAGGCTTTATCGGCCTCAGCACAAGAAGCATTTTATAGAAAAGAAACAATGGGCAAAGACAAATGGTAATATACCAAGATTTGCTAGTACAGGAAAATAGAGAACAAGATGAAATCAAGACAACAACTGACTGCAGGGCGATTTACTTTTCAATGGTTTTCATATGCACAATTAAGGGAGAGGTTTAATATGGATAAAAAGTTACCAGGTATAGGACAACATGTAATGGGATTTGAAAGGGAATTATGTACAAATGAATGTGTAATTGCTAAAATGTATAAACTTCTGTTGAGATTCGAAAAGGAAGAAGCACAAGTTAAAGAGTGCATGATAAAATGGGCTAAGAATTTTGGTTATAATATACAGATGGATCAATGGGAAAGAATGTGGTTAAAAGGACTGAAATTCACACTGTCTTAAAATTTAAGAGAGAACTTTTATAAAATGACGTACCGTTGGTATATGTCACCAGAGAAATCATCTGATGTATAAAGGTACTGTACTTCTAAATGTTGTTGGAAATGTGAAAAGCATAAAGGGACATTTTACCATACATGGTGAACTTGTGAAAAAGTGAAAAAATATGATGTAGAGAATTTTAAAAATCAACATTCAGATGAAACCAATTTTTCTTACTAGGACTTATGAATAGTCAATTAGAAAAGACTCATGGACAATTGGTTTTATATATGGTAACAGCAGGGAAGTTGTATTGTCGAAGGCTTTCACGGCCGGCATACGATGGCTGGTGTGGGTCTTCCGGGCTGTGTGGCCGTGGTCTTGAAGTCTTGTTTCCTAACGTTTCGCCAGCACCTGTGACCGGCATCTTCAGAGTGCAGGAGCACAGACAGGAGCAGTTCTCTCTGTGCCCAGCTCCTGTCTGTGCTCCTGCACTCTGAAGATGCCGGTCACAGGTGCTGGCGAAACGTTAGGAAACAAGACTTCAAGACCACGGCCACACAGCCCGGAAGACCCACACCAGCCAGCAGGGAAGTTATTATATGCACAAAGATGGAAGAATACAAAAATATTCATAACAGAGGAATGGACCGTGAAGATGGCAGAACTTGCTGAAATGGCTAAATTGACTTGTTTGATTAGGGAGGGAACAACAACTACTTTTATAAAAGACTGGAAACCCTTTATGGACTTTTTGCTGAAAATGGATAAAAATGAACTGGTGATTTCTGGATTTACCAATTAAAAAGGGATGTAGAGGGGACAAGGGGGGAATTTTGAAGGGGGAAATGGTATGAAGTATGTCTATAACTGCTGGAAAGAAGATCAGAAGTCCTTTTCCTTTTTCTTCACTTTCTATCATTTACAACTTTCTTTCTTTCTTTCTTTCTTTCTTTCTTTCTTTCTTTCTTTCTTTCTTTCTTTCTTTCTTTCTTTCTTCTAAACTTTCTTCTAAAAGTTTATCTTTTAACTTTGTAAAAAAATTCTTTAATAAAAATTTTATATATAAAAAAAGAAATTAGCAATCTTTAGCAGGATTGCTGAGAACCCCCCTTCCACCACCCTTGCTCCAAATTGTTAGTTTCTCAGTGCCATTAATAGTGGGAAAACAGAGATCTGATGTCTCCAGCCAGGGTTGTGGACAAAACCAGAAGCACGCTTTTCTACAGGTGAATTCGCCTGATCTAGTGGGAGCAGACTAAAAGTTCCCCTCTGCTACTGGCACACTTTGTGGATGACTCTGCATGCATTCTATGGGCCGTGGGTTGCATTATATATTACAATATTGTTTGGGCTGTTTACTGATAGAGTTGCAATTATTGTTGTGACTGTAGTGGCCACAAACAATCATGTAAACCACCACTTCAAAAGAATTTCAATTTATCCATGGATGATTTCTTTTCTGAGTTGGTTATCAATATTTCTCAATCTCAGCAACATTAAGATATGTGGACTTCAGCTCCCAGAATTCCCCAGCCAGCATGCTGGCACATATCTTAAACTTGATGAGGTTGAGAAACACTGATCTATATGAACGCATTTAGGATTTATCTAATTGTATGAATAATTGTAAAATCATCTTGTTATAACTACACTCAAATAGTAAACTTTAGAAAGTGTATTGAAATGGTTTCTTGAATACTAGCTTGGAACTTCTTGTCTGGGTAAGCAGCAGAGTGTGCAAGCAACTTGATCAAGATCTGCTTCTATTACATGCATATAGCATGTAGATATAGCATCGTTGACAAGACTGAGATTTTATGTGTGCTGTTAATAAATATTTCAATATGGGTTCATATTAGCACAGTGATTTACAGTCAGGATCTTTATTTCCAAAAACTCTCTTTCCCCCATGAGTTTCTTTAATTTCAGCTAATTGTTTTAGATTTATTACAATATAGCAAAGTGTTTGAGTTATTCTTAGAATAATATCAGCAGCATCATGAAACTGAAAATAAATTTCATTTTGGGTGGGAAAGATACTAAAAACCACAAACTTAGTATGGAGTACATTAGAAGGCTATGTAGATCCAGGAGAGAACTTGACACAGTTCATGTAAGTCATTTGCATATAATTAAATTTATCCAGTAGTTAAACACTTTATAGTTAATATATGCCTAGATCTGCAGTAATAGTAGTAAAATGCTCAGCTATAAAGAGTTACTCAGGAGTTTATCCCTTTTTATCCCAAACAGAAAAAAGCATAAGGGTTATAGATAAAAACTCACATAGCATGTTATTTTCTAGAGCTGTAATCCTATATTGGAAGAGCCATTTAGATGTAATAGTTTAAAGCATCAGGCTAGAAACCAGGAATCCTAGTCCTGCTTTAGGCACGAAGCCAGCTGGGTGACCTTGGGCCAGTCACTCTCTCTCAGCCCTAGGAAGCAGGCAAGGGCAAACAACTTTCTGAAAATCTTGCCAAGAAAACTTCAGGGACTTGTTCTAGGAAGTCTCTTGGAGTCAAGAATGACTTGAAGGCATCTCTCTCTCTCTCCCTCCCCTATATTGAGTAAACTACAGGCAGGTTAGTAGAGTTGGCTTCCAAGTAACCATGTAGTTGGATATTGGTCTTTCTAAACATGGTGGTGGCTGGAATTATAAGTGTTGTAATTGCAACACATCAAGGAGCTGGTTGGGAAGGGTTGAACTATCATTACCAATCTGTGCAAACTACACTGAAATAAATTTTATGAAATGCGGTGATACTTACTTTGAATAAACAGTAAGGCTATGCTGTTCCATATAATTGAATGACATCTTTGTAGATCTGCCTATCATCTTCCAAGCTCTTTTTGTGTGAGAAAGCAGTTGTATCATTTCATTTCATGGAAGTTAGAAAATGAGAAAAACTGTTGCAACAGTTATGTAATTTTAACTACCCTCTCATTCATCAAAGGCATCATCCCAATTAATATCCCTATTAAAATCCAATTGTATGTCTTTTACTCATTTGTTTTGGGTAGTGCAGGACTGCATGTAACCTTGGGCACAGGGCTACCAGTGAAACTAATGTTGTTATATCAACACACGTACACACACACACACACACGTGTGTGTGTGGGTGTATGTGTGTGCATAATTAATTCTAGTAGGGGCCAAAGATTTTAATATGTTTCCAATTTAATTGCATAGCTTATATCCTTGCGCTAATTACTATTGGCCACCACTAGGTCAAAATATGCTACATGGTTGTTTTTAAGTTGAAAACTTAAAAACAGTTCATGTGAACTGTTCTTTATTCTATTTTCCTAGAATCACTGAAACTATACTTATTAGCTTAGCTTCTAAACAATGTTAAAGAAGTTTATAAAAGGAAAGTTTCCCAGTTTTTCATATTGTCAATATTCATCTGTACCCTTAAAAAACTGCCTGGAGCTCGAGGAGGAGGAGGAGGAGGAGGAGGAGGAGGAGGAGGAGGAGGAGGAGGAGGAGGAGGATCATCATCATCATCATCATCATCATCATCATCCTTATTTGGACTTTGCTTTAAAATAATATAAGAAGACAGAGAAAACATAGTTGGAAATAATGGACATAATGCCTCAACTGGACTTTTTAATTACAGTATAATGCAATTTATAAAGCCTTACCCATTACTTCATACTGGCTCTACTTCTAATAGGGAATGCTATGATTTAAACACATTCTAGTAACAATACATTTATTAAATATTAATTTAATGAACATGACAAAAGTCAGCAAATTAAAGAGCACACAATAAATAAACTATTCCATTTTAAAGTAAAATACAAGATAATTGTCATATGAAGTTAAGGATCCAGTCCATTCAAGATCCACATTATTTCATGAAAGGTTTTTCAGTTAGAGGAAATTATCTTGCACAGAGCAATCACTATTGAAACCCACTTATCTTTAACATCTTAGATTGCATAATTAATACATTGTGAGGGTGGTGATGCCTAAGGTTAACTCTCCACTGAGAGGGCCATTATTATATAACAGCCTTTAATTTTCATTTTACAAAAGGTTCCATTTTATCTTGTAAGAGAAAATAAATCCCTAAGATTGGTGTCTAACATTTCAAAGTGAGTTGGTTTGAAAAAGTAGTCTGTCAGGCCATTATTGATTACTTGCTTTTCAACACAAAGGAAGACAAAAATAACAGTCAGACATCAGAATGAAAGGAATTCTAGGAATGCTAATACATTTAACTCTATCCGTGTGATGGCGATTACAGTAATAGCAATTTCTTTTATCATCATCATCTTCTTCTTCATCTTCATCATCATTATCATCTTTGTGATGCCAAAAAAAAATGTTGGGTTTGTTGCAGCATATTAAAACATTTGTTCTTCTAAAAATTATTAGATATGTATTTTAGGTGGCATTCTAATGAACAAGTAAATGCAGTTTGTGTCCTCTTCATCATTCTTTATATACAGATTAAAGATTGGATTTGCTTCTGGAAGAGTGAAACAGCAAATCTGGTCAGAGAAGATTGATTTCAAGCAGGAAACTGGTGCAGGGTGGCAGGCTGAAGAGTCACCCATAAGAGTCACCCTTTTCAGTAGCTCCAGCCTTCTTCTGCCTCACTCTATAGCCTCATTTTGTAGGGACTGGGGCAAAGTGATCGCAACAAACACTTCTCACAATTGCCAGTTGCAAGGCTACATATTCTATATGACTTTAGGCTAGTGCCCCACAGAAACGTTTTCCAACATTTTTTACTACCAGTTCTCATTCCATTTGGTGACAGAATTTGCTTTAAAAAATTTTTTTTAAAAAGCATGTAGGGTCTCTGTGCATATATGAATCACAATATCCATGGTATGAGTGTAAGAAAAGACCGGACAATCATCTCTCCAATAATCTGTAGCTTCCGTAACTCTCTACATTTTAATTAACTCTCAATGGATGATGATCTGATGAGGAAACTCTGCCCACTGCACTTTCTCAGATGTGTGGGAAGCCAGAGGAGCTCTGAGAGGTGGAATAACATGAAACAGAGAACAACACCAGTAGTATCTTGTTCCATCATTAAAGCTCAAAAACACCACCAATAGAAATGGAAAAAGACTGTTAAGCCTTCTGTTAATAAGGTAGAAAAACAAAAGTCTCTTTTGTAGAAAAATGCATTGGCAGGCAGATTTCAGCACCTAATTAACCTAGGCATTTAAGATCCCAGGGAGAGGCCCTTCCTTTTCTCTGAGGACGACGCCTCTCAGAGTCATATTTGCAAAGTAAGACCCTTCTCCGTGTGTTTGATATTGATAAGTTTTAATTAAAATGTTGTTTTTCACCAGTCTTGTTAGCTGCCTTGAGGATTGTTTTTAATGTAATGTTAGTTTATACATTAATAAGTGTTGTACAAAAAGACAACAATCCAAAAATCAAATGGGATTGAATGTTTTATCGTAATTTGAAATAATTGGCCAGTTCTTTGCATTAAGGTACTAATTTGCTATACAACGTTTAACATTAATCAGTGGTTGCACAGTAATTTTGTAAGTGATCAATGCTAGCTAGGAGGGCTATGCAGTACTCTGCATTCAAGCGCAAAGAGGTCCTTTGGGGCATGAGGAACAGTCTTGTACACCTTTAAAGGAGTTGTATCTTTTTCCAGCATGGGTGCAGGTTTGCTCTGCAGCAGCCATGTGATCCTCCAGAAAAAATATAGCTCTTTTAAAGATTTGCCCACAGATGTTATGTGAGTGCCCCCACTTGCACCAAAGCCCCTTTTTGCACTCAAATCAAAAGAGCCACACAATCTGTCACAGGACTGGGTATTTGCAGGATGCCTCTCCCTAGGGACATCTGCCTGCATGCTCTGGGTCCCTTCCTTGAAACAGGGCCATCTGATGGGACCCAGAAGGTGTACCTTATGCAGCAGCACCTAACCTCTGAAACAATCTCCCACCCCCCAACTCCAGGCTTGGTTGGCCACGACTGTGTGTGTGTGTGTGTGTGTGCGCGCGTGCACAAAACTACAAATCAGTTTTTGACTCCTGGCAACTGTTTTCTGTTTCCTGTTTTCATGGCAAGGTTTTTCAGAAATGGTTTGCTCTTGCCTCCTTTCTAGGTCTGAGAGAGAGTGACTGGCCCAAGGTCACCCAGCTGGCTTTGTGCTTAAGGCGGGACTGGAACTCACAGTCTCATGGTTTCTAGCCTGGTGCCTTAATCATTACACCAAACTTTTAGAAAGACTTTAAAAACCTGGCTATTCACCTGGTGCTGGGATGAATAAAGCCCTATCAGGAGATGGTATGAATATGAGCCAGGTTGCCTATTACTGACTTTTACTGATTGCTGTTTTTATCTTAGATTGTTTTTCTTTTTTTCTTATAAACTGCCCAGAGTTGGACTGTATAAGTAGGGCGGCCATATAAATTCTATAAATAAATAAACAACCAAGCCTTATTTGGTACATTTCTTAAATTCCTATTCCTTTAGAAACTCACAGAATTGCCTAATGTGCACAGTCAGATCCTACTAAGAGGTGGCAGGAGGTAGACTTTGCCACCATTATCTATAGGATACTGGGTAATTTGCAATCTATTAGGAAGGATTTCAGATAACTTTTTCCAGAATACAGTAAAAGAGCCTCCAGTGCCCTATATCGGGCTTTCTCAAACTGTGTTCCATGAAACCCTAGGGCAGTGTTGTCCAAACTTGGCCACTTTAAGATGAGTGGACCAACTCCCAGAATTCCCCAGCCACCTGGCTGGGGAATTCTGGGAGTTGGTCCACTCATCTTAAAGTGGCCAAGTTTGGACAACACTGCCCTAGGGTTCCATGAGAATTTGATGGGATTCTATGAAAGACTAAGGGCAAAAAAAGAAATTCATTATAATAATTTTATAATGAAAATGATAATTTTCTATCATCAGAACTTTGCTTCTTGATCAGGTGTTCCAGGATTTTTTTTTTTTTAAAGCAAATCCCATGGCCTGAAAAAGTTTGAAAACCCCACCCTAAATTGTACCACAGAAATGAAGAAACTTAAGTTTTGTATGAACTCTATTCAGTTCTGTGTTTTTGTTTTTTTTTACTTAATGATGTGTATGCTTGCTTTTTACAATATGCTGTAACCATTGAATCTTGTGGACTTGGTAAAAACAAAAAACAAAAAAACCCAACACACAGATCCCATATGTTTGCCTTTTGTGGATGGCCTTTCTCTGTGGCTGAACTGATGTGATCTCCATTCATCTCTAAGTTGGCTTAAAGCTGTACTTGCATGAAATCTGCCATTCCTATTGCTGATCTCTGTCCTGCTTTTACTGGCACTTTCACGTCACTCCACCCTTCTGCTTGACTTCTGATGTAATGATTGACAAAGCCTAACAGATTTTATACCCCTGGAAGCTGCTTTTCTTTGTAATAAGATAAGGGAAACTCTTCTGGGACACCAGAAGAGCTAAGGATATATCAAGCTAGTTACTTTCTAGGCCTGGAAGGACTACGCATCATGTGAACGTGGCAGAAAAAAACCATGTTGCCATGTCTGTGACATGTTGGGCATAAGTTGTGATGTGGTCTTAGGCTAGAGAACTGACGTAGCTCCACGGCTGCCTTTTTCCCCCTCAGGAAAAGGGCAGGGTAGCCATTTGGTACTGTCTATTTGCAGCCGCCCATGAATTAGCCTGATTTTTTAAAATCTGCCCCACTCAATTTATTAAAATAAATGTAACAGCCAATTAATATTTTCATCCTCAAAGTTAATCCACTTAAATAGCTAATATCTTTTACTTAGGATTCTGACATTATATGATGCCTTTTGTTTACTTTGTCCTTATAAGAATGCAAGATATTTGTATTCATCGTATCCCAAGTCATGTGAGAAATCTGTCCATGTCTACTAACTTACACTTAAATATGAAAAAGTACATCAATATTTTGATAAGAAAACTTTCGGTCCTCTGTTGAGATGAAAAATGTGAGATTATATTTATTTAAAATAACCAAGAAGGAAAAAACCCCAGCACAATCAGAAAGGGTCTTGAAGTTCATTTAGTCTAATTTCATGCCAATGCTAGAAATTCACCACAAAACATCCCTAAGATAGGAAATAGTGAATTCTGAGGAGTATTTAGGACATAGACGTAGTTAGGGGATAGGGGTTAGCTTGTTCTCATGCACCTCAACGGGGTTCCCCTGCACTGCACAGAGATATTGCTAATGATACATACAGATTGGCTTAAAGCATAAGATGACCGACAATCTCTTTTTTTATAGAATGGCAATTTTAAAAGCCCCTGAGATCATCTTGATCTATGAAAATCTTCTACTGGCATTTTAAGATGTTCCATAAACACATACATGCACTACATAGCTTCTTCAATACACACTTGCCCATTGCTTTTTTAATCATGGATTAAACAGATAACCACAAGTAGCCAAGTTTACAAAATCACAGTAACTGAGTTCACATGCCGTACTAAGCCAAAACCAACAAATTGCATTTTTATTTAGGGTAGGTTTTTTTAAAAACTTATCATAGGAAATTTATACTTTATTTTTCTACCAAGCTACCCAAGGCAGCTAACCATATTGGATACAAAAATAATATTTATCAATGAAAAGAAGAATAATCACCAATTTAAAAAGATAAAAATATTATTTTTACCCCCCACCATACTGAGAATAATGAAACTAGTGTCTGTTTTATCAGGTCAAGCAAAGGATACTTTGGAACTGCAAACTTTATTTGCTAAAGTGAAATTTAAACTAAAGGCAAATCCTTTACCATAAAAGATTTCTTATTAAAATCCACCTAATCTTAAAATAGCGTTTCCTGCATAGCACACAGGCGGGCTCCCTAGGATTAAACTATGACCACCAAAAAAAAAAAAAAATAGTCATGTTCATCTAAAGGTCAAAGCAGTACTTTTTTCTCATTACCTGTTCATTCCTACAGAAACTATAAATACAGGGGGAAAAAATGTTTCCCTTCCTTGTCAACCTAGGTTTTCCAACTCCTGCTAGAATAATTTGGAGATTCCCCCAATAAGTGTGCATGGGTTACATGTGCCTATGTGTGAGTATATATATGCACAGGGGTATCTGGGGGCTAGGTATTAAGAAAGCCAAGAAGACAGCTGTGATCCTTTCCTGAGAAGAATTAATCTGATCAAAATGTCATGACTATATGTACATGTTTTCTCCTGTGACAAGAAAATAAATATATGGCCATGGACATTTGCATGAGGAAGTAAATGTCAAGATGACATCCACGACTGTGCAATTGAAGCCTTGCATGCATCACATGACACATATAAAAAAGGGATAGGACATCACCTAGCAGTCATCCAAATTTTTGCAGCCCAGATCTGGAAGCCCTATGCCCAAGCCACAGAGAACCTTAAAGCCATCAAAGATCAGGAATTGATGACCCACCCAATTTATAAGGAAAAATTATCTGGGGAGGAAAACTCTCCATCTGGCTAAGTATGCATTAAAATGAAAGATTCTATTGGTTCTAGAATACATATAACCCAATATAGTCCTTCTCCTGAAAGGTAATATAAGTTTATCTTCTTCAATGTGGGTACACATTCAAAATACAGTGTAAGAAGCACTCTTTACAACAAGGCCACCCAGTAGATGGTTGGAGCTGGAATGTAAAACCCCTAAACTCCAACTCCCCAGATCTTACTGTGAGAATCTCGATAGTCAGTTTGCTTTCAACTGGGGTGGTCGTCATCCCAGGATGCATTTTTCCTTTTTACACAACTGTGCACGGATTATGGAGATACTGGATTTTTATCACCATGCATTCTGATTTTACTAGGTTTGTACTTCAGAGACTGATTATGAAACCTACCATTTAATTCAGACCCCAATGAGCTCTTAATGTTTTTTAAGGGTAGAGTTTCCAACGGTTTATAGCAGAGCTATATTTCACAGCTGTTTTTAGTTTGAAGTTGTGTATGTGTGGCAGTGCCCTTTGAAATCAGTACTATAGTTATATGGCATATATATATATATATATATATATATATATATATATATAAATAACAATAAACAGCATTTTATCCTAATTTTATCATTAAACACCTATAAAATAGAAGAAAAGTTGATTTATTTCAGAAGACCATAATCATAGATAGCTAACAGGGACTACTATAATGTGTTCTCCTAAATATTCAGTTTTCATTTTAAAAATATATATACGTATTTATGGGATATACATTACATAAAGTATTCTATTTATTTGCTCAATAAATAATCAGTCACGTTCTTGCTTTTATATGTTTTTCAGAGATGTGGAACCCATGGCTCTCTAGCTACTGCTGAATTGCTGTTACCTTTTCGTTATTGTGCAAAAACAAGCTTTCTTCAATTGAAGTCCCTCCAGATGTGTTGACTTCAATGCCCACATATCCATACCAAGATAATGTAGGTAGAGTAGGTATCGAGAATCTATGGCAGCAGGGTTGCTGGGGAAGTCATAGTATCCCTCACCATTAACCACACTGTCATGGAAAATTCAGAAGGAAGGAGCCCAACACCAGCTGTTTATTCAACAATTGTTGGGTCTCAGCTTTACAAGAAAGACGAACCCCAAACGATGGGAAAGTAAAGAGTTTTATAGAAGACTACAGGGCAGAAAACCTTAAGGATCTGATTTGTTGGAAACTTTGGGAGAAGCTAGTTAGGTCCTTGATTTCATGCCTGAAGTTATTTCTCTCGTTAGACAAAACCGCACTTTCAGTCCATTGTCAAGGAGATGGAATGCATGTCTCTGATTATGGACAGAACAGATAAAACATTGTGGTTTTTACCTCGTTAGTATGCTGCAATTCCCTTATTGGGGCTGCCTTGGGCTGGGTGGGGTCTCTATTATTTGGTTTAGATGGGATAGCAAGGGGCTTTGTCTGGAGACAGAGGGGATGAATTTGGGTCTGATAGGATTAGGCAAAGAGATGAACTGGGTTTGATCCTGGCCATGTCCAAGAAGCAGGGAGGAAGGAGGTGCAGCCTTGTTACATTTATTCCCTCCACAACAAACACTGCCACAGTTCCCTACTTCTGCTACATGGGGATCCCTTCATCTCAGACAGAGGGCACCAAATGTTGTAGTTCATCAACATGCAGAGGGCCACAGGTTCCTGATACCTCCCTGATACAGCATGAACAGAAACACTGGCTGGGTTGATCGATTACACTAAGCCATGACTGGCTTTATGTTGGTTTGTTAAATATGCCACAATTGGTTGTGTTCATACATTGCATTAAGTGAAGCCAAAAGAAAAACAGTACGGCGAAGCGCAATCTGTAATTTCAGCCTTTGAATTCTTTGGAAAGGAAAAGACCACCTTGGATTTATTTGTAGAATGGATGGCTGATACTTATTAGGGAGAGGCTCTTGGCAGCAAAATAGATGTCTTTTGTGCAAGAGTAGGCCAATAAAAGAGTTTTCCTTCTGTGGGTCAGGAAGAAAGTTTTTAGATCTGAACATCAGAGGACTGATATTTCTCATTTAGCACTGTAAGGGTACTATTAGTCCAAATAAAAATTAAGCAATTCTGAGAAGTTTGGGAAGCAATGAAATGCACTGGGCGTTGTGATTTTCCTATTGCTGAAGAGGCCCAGTTGGGAAGTAATACATCTGCTTTAAAAGAAATCCACAAAGCCACTCCTTTTGGAAGAGTCAGGGAGCAGGCCAAAGACTTCAAAGGAATTTTTCACAAGGCTACCACCACTAATTTTTCACCAGTAAGCTGTTCACAGATTACAGACTCTGTCTAGAATTGGATTTTAAATAATTCTCATGACCCTCTATCACATGCTGGGATGTGAGTTGACTATCAACCAATTAAAATTCCCATGATGAAATTGGAGAGACAAATGCACAGTTTTCATTGATTGGCTATATTTATAAGACACCTATAAAACTACACCATTGTAGTTATTTTAAGTGATATAATTACAGTCTAACACAAACACCTAAAAATTCAACAATGCCAGATATGATTAAAAAACATAAATGCATATATGAAAGCCAACTTTTTTTGGTCAACATTACAACATACAATTAACTTTTTAGAAGTTAAGAACAAAACTCAGCCAAGAAATAATACATACTGTCATAGGGTCTAACACAGTACAGATTTCAAAATCTGGAAAAACAGAAAGTCTAAATCTGATGAGGGAAAGAAAGCAATCTTCATGGCAAGTTTTCTGTACGTTTTTTTTATAATTGGTGTTAAGTGTAGCCACTTTCCAATTTTCAGAATGAGATGACCTCAAGGAAAGCCTCCATAGATGGCTTTGGGTATGGTATGGTACATCTAGGAGGAGGCACCCAGTCCAGTTCATACATTGTGTAACTGAATTCACACACCATACCAAGACATGGCTTGTTTAATCACGGATGTTTGAAAAAGCTGCTGTTTATGTTCATACAACACACTGTGCCATAAACCATGTTTTGCAAACAACAATAGCTAGGTTCACACACTGCACTCAGTTTTTTTGTGCTAACCATATATTGGCTTAGCATGATCTGCGAAATATTTTCACTGAAGATCCAAGCCAGAAAGTGGTTTTTAGGGGGAAAAAACACAGAAATGTAAATGAGGGCAAGCTTGATAGGTTTGTTGAACTATTTCATGTATTTGTTTGTTTATTTTATTGGTCTCCCAGTTGAAGCTGACTCTGTGTGGTGTACAGCCCAACCAGTACAATTGTGTTAAAACATGCAGTATACATTACAAGTATATGGCAGAGGCACAATTTGTAATAATGTCAGAAACAGATGGCAAAATGTAGCACCAGGAATCAAGTCCATTCAACATCCACCAAATAAAACACGACTTCTCTTGCTAAAAGGACAGAGCATACCATTTCAGCCTCCCAGGTCTGATGAAAAAGCCATATTTTAATGGACTTCTAAAAGCTAAGAAGCAGGGGGCCACTTGGATATCCAGGGAATGCTGTTCCTTTGAAGGAGGCAGGAGGCAGCGGTTGGGAAGACTCACCCCATGATACATAAAGATCACAATCCCCAAGCAAAATGCTTAATCCTGGTTAAAAGTCTTATTATCATGAATTGCATCTGCTGTGTTTTCCAGGCCAGAACAAAGGATCATTGCAGCCAAGTTTCCATCTTCAGAGGGAGTTGGAATTGGGACAACAGCATCACTTGGTAAAAAGTCACCTGACCCGCTTATCACAAGGGATTTGCAAGGATCCGGAAGCATGTCTGTTATCCTTCTAGGGAACTACAGCTCACTCAAAACACAGTGAACTGCCTGTGCTGTTCTTTATCCAGTAAATCTTGTCAGTCGGACCCTGACTGTACACACCCACAGCCTTTTTATCCCAACAGAGATCATCCCAAGGGCAAGAAAGGTTGTTTGCTTGCCAAACCCAGACTGATTCACCGTTAAAATGCCCAGACAATCCCAAGGAGCCAAGATGTGAAGTAGCAAGCATTTTCACATCTCTAAATCTACTAATGTCATTCAGCAACATCAATGAAACTTTTAAATTGTATGATTTCTGTAATTGGCATGCAAGACATGCTTGTAGTTGCTTTTCCACAATTCTCATTTTCCTTATAAGTTTTGGGATTGTGTAATATATGTGTGAGTGCATTCCTGACACACAGGTAATATCTAGATTTAAGACATTTTTTCAAAACTTTTGCTTTTGGAACAGCAACATTACTGTTTGTTTTCACAATTTTGTATTTTTATTGTTGAGAAGCCCATTACCTTCCCACCCACCCTATCATGACAATATGGTGAGTTACCTCATGTTTCTCTTAATCATCCCATTCTCTTATCCTATTTTCCCCACACACAAGTAGTCTATGTGCAACCTATACATACCGCCATACTTTATTTTAACCCATTTTTAGATATAACTGTGAGTCCTAGAAGGACACCTATGACTTCCACAGATAAACGTAGAGGCTGCTGCCACTGGCAAGTTGGTAGCCACCTTGGCACGTGCAATCACAGGGAGACTTCCATTTATTTATTTATTTATTTTAACAAACCTGCTTATGGTCTGCTGCAGTGCTGGCATATGCCCACAGAGGAGGTGAGGCGTTTACCTAGGGTGGCAATATGGGTGCAGGTGAAGTAGAAAGCTAAGTAGACAGTGGTCAAGCATAATAGACAACCTGAGCATATTAGGACAGGGAGACCACCAGAGAGCAGCAAAGAGAAACAGAAAACCCCTTGCGGCCATCTAGTAGTGTTCTGGCGTTTTGAAGCCTAGAACCAAGAGCCCTCATACTGATGTAACCTGCTGGCACTCCTTTGAGAGAGGGCCCTAATATAGCACAGTTCTTCATCCGTAAGAACAGCTTGTATGTACAAGCCCTGGGCACCAGAAAAGGTCTGCCCCCTCAAATGAAGTCATTAGCTCTTTAATGATGATTAATAATGGAATGGGGGGCCCAGCTGAGAGGTTTGCTTTGAAGCCCAGAGATCTGTACTTACATCAGCACTCAAAAGAATATCCATGGACAATTTTAATTAGTATTTAGTTATTAATTGTAGTATTTTCCTAAGTTTCTGCAGAATATTTGGAGCTTGTCTTTCTGTGGGTTATATAATGAGGTATTATGAAATGCTTATCAACTAGGAAATTTTAACATGGACAGTATTTGGGGGAAACACATAAAGCTACTCAAGTGTCTAGACAGGAGGTTTCCAACCTTCTGAATTCATGGCGGTCTTAGTGTCTCCGTAATTTTTTCATAGTGATCCTAGCCACAGCAAACTCACAGGAACATGGCAGGATATTTTACTACTTAATAAACAGACCTGTCCTAAGTAGTAAAATATCCCACAGCATCCCTGTGAGTTTGCTGCAGCATGCTGGAATGCCACAACACACAGTTTGGGAACTGCTGATCTAGACAGACACAACTCTGGAATGTATCATCTACAGAAAATTATAGGTGTATATAGCTGGTTATCAGAGTAATTGGATTTGTAGCTCACTTGTTCATTCAAGAACAAAAATGACCAATGCACATTAACATATCCTCCCCATGCTGAATATATATTTCTAGCACCTGCCACTAATGAAGGAGATGTGGTATTCACCATTGCCATGATTGCATAGCTCATCTTTAGAGATTTCCCTCTAGAAAGTTTCCTGTTTTTATGAACAATATTGTCCCTTCCTCAAGTTAAGTCCTAAACATGTATGAAATTTAGCATTTCCTTCTGGCCATTTAAATTCCTTTCAAAATCTCCTTCTTCAACAGAGAGCTTTCTTTTCAGTTCTATTCACAAACCCTGAATGCAACATATGATTAGGTCCAAATTATTGCTTTTCAAGGTATGAGACTGTTCCATCATTATATAAACCTTTAATGTTAAATTGAGTCTTCATAGTATATTCTGATCAAGCAGGCTTTTGAGAAAGGGAGGGGGAGAGAGAGAGAGGGAGAAAGACAGAGAGAGAGAGAGCTGAGCTGGTCCATAATATACATACAAATAAACATACATGAAATATAAAGGGGTAATACATTTATTAGGATCAACCCAAATGCTACAAGCTTTCAAACTATGGTGCTTTTAAATTGGATCTTTTATTTAGCACTTCCACTTCTCCTATAGCCTGGGCTGAAACAATTTCTCAAGACTCTGGTTAGGCCAATAAACTGGTCTGACCGAGGACTCAGTCAGACTTCCCCAGTCTGGTACTCCCCAGATGTGTTGAATGGTAAAACCATCCTAGACTGAAAATACTTTATTGCAGTCTCTGTTCTAATAGTGCAGAGATGAGGCAATAGCATATAGAGTTGAAAATGCTCATGTGTCCCTACTGACCAACAAATACTTATGTAGTGTAACTGCCTCTATATCCTGCAATCACCCAGTCCAGATATACTTTTAATACCACCGCATGGCTGCCCAATATTTCTTTTCCTGTCTGTGATTATTTCCCTGTTTCTGACGCTAAATGTTCATGTTCTGCAAGCCTTAACTTGCCCATGAATTTACATTTTAGAATGTGTGATGGTGTCAATATGAAAACACAGTATTGCACGGGGAAGAGGGGACTTCCGAAATCTAAGAAATAACTCCAGGATCAAGGGAAAGCATACAGCTCAAAAGAAAAGAGTTGCAGATAGGTTCTGTTCTTGTCAAAGCCAGCATAAACTACTGCTCAAGTTTAAATTAAATATGAATGAGAAGAATTATTTAAGAATGTTCAAAGCTTCATAAGACTTTCCTTATTTTGGGGTTATGTTTGAACTGCTTTAATTAAAAAAATGTGGTTAAAAATAAGAGTATCTGGGAATACATTAAATTAAACTTAAGTCAGCAGCGTACATTGAAATAAAGCTTCCCAAGGAGAGCCAGAACCGATTTAATGAAAACCAACTGTATAATCCAGTATAAACCTGCATGTCCCAAAGTTGGGTGTTTTGCAGGGAGAGGGGTTCTCAAACTGTAAGTCTCAGCACCATGGGGACCAGGTCAAGAGCAACTGAGAAAAGTTGCATTAGAAAAAAAAAACTGATCAAGTTTGTGCAGAGAGGAATAGCAAAATTCACTCCTTTTCCTTGTCCACAGCAGCCCTTGGCAGACAAAATCTAGAACAGATTTTGAGAGATAGCTAAACCTCTGGGTCTTGCCATCTGCGAAAACCTTCAGGCCATCACTATGATTGCAGGATGGTTCCTGCTGGCTAGTGATTTCCTGACTGGTATGTATCTTGGTCTTTGTATTGTCTGTAGAAGTGTCTGTGTTTATGTTCTTGTCCACTATTTTAAATGTATAGCCTTTGAAATGGAAAACAAACCAAACCCCCCCCCCCAAAAAAAACCACCAAAAACTTTGTTGGGTAATAAGAGAAAAAGCAAATGTGACTGCTGGTAGTGTTGACAAATATAAAGCCTAAGTCAAGAAAGTATTATGAAAATTACATATCTTTTAGTAACTGGCTTGTTTATTTCTGTCACAAGGCTTATTGCAGTTAAGTCATTGAGGCTTTTTTTTCCATGATGGGAGGGGGAGTTTCACAAATTCATTTATTATTTTAGGGGGTACAATACCATAATGTTTGAGAAACTTCACACTAGAGCATAGTTCAGACAATAATTTTGGCTGCAGTTCAGCTCTTATTGCAGAATTTTGCATTTCAGTTAGTTAATATTTACAGTTAAAATGGATATATGGATACAGAACTTTTTGGAAGAAATGGGGGTAACTGTCCAAGCCCTATGGAAGGAGGAGACTCTTCCCAAGGTATAATTCAGTATTTGAAATGATTAGATGACTCCAACAGGCAACGGACTGTTTGATCTATAAATTGAACTACCAGGCCCATTTCTTTCTACTAGGTTGGCTGCAAGGGTGGCAAATTTAATAACCTTCTTAAGATGGGCCTTCACATATAATGGAGGCAAGCAAAAAGGAAGACCTTTCCAGTTTTCAATGAAGATGCATGTGTTTCACTGTACTGTCTCCCCTTTCATAGCATTAGCCTTTAAGGGAAAAACTCTCCCAAACCGGCTTATGTAAAAATAATAAAC
This sequence comes from Python bivittatus, assembly GCF_059951505.1. Taxonomy (NCBI): domain Eukaryota; kingdom Metazoa; phylum Chordata; class Lepidosauria; order Squamata; family Pythonidae; genus Python; species Python bivittatus. The sequence goes on from NW_028277074.1 coordinate 33,492,184, forward strand.
ATACTAAAAATCCTGCCTGAATCCAGGAAGAACAATCCAAGACATGAGAAAATAAATGAATTTTGGGACTTCCTTAAAAACTACCATTGGTAGACAGTGCCTGGTTCCTTCTACCAGTCTATGTTTATAATAAATATTTGAAATTGGGTAGACAATATTGAATGGTTGAGGAAACCCATCAGAGTAAACCCTAAATACTAGATTTGGGTGACACAACAATGGAAAGAACCGGAGTGCACAACTATCAACAAGTATTAAATAATACAACAGATACCTCTCTCTATACAATAGAACAGTAATATTTCATGCCATGAATCAACATTTTAAGCACACTTTGGAAAGGCAGCTTTGCTGGGGGAACGGGTGCATCCCCAATCAGTCATATTTTGGAAGTGCAATCAACTGTTCCTGTAACTGAGTAATAAAACTAGTCAATGCCCATGTTTAGAAAGTTGTTGCTCAAATGTATCTTTTAAATTCCACAATGCAGCAGAAGTCTAGGGAACTGAACCTACTCGTGTGTGTTAAATTCCCATCTCTTCATCTTCCTTCCTGTGTAACTTCCAGTAGGAAGAAAGACTTTAAATGTATAGGTAGTCCCCAGTTTAAGAACAAGTTCCATTCCCAAGGTCTGTCCTTAAGTCGAATTGGCATGTTAAGCCGGAACAGTATTATTGTATAATACTATAATATCATACTATATAAGCAGTACTGAGTAATGAACTCCAACCATTATGTATTTAACTCAAATTTTGCTACAAGAGTCTCTGTTCTTAACTATGGGTTGTCTGTAAACCGGGTGTTCGTAACCCAGGAACTACCTGTACCATGCACTAGATTTTACTTTTGCCCATTTGCCCTGCCCTCCCTGGAAGCAATATTGCTCTGCCTCAGAAATGCCAGAAAAACGGAGAAGAGAGGTGGAATATCATAACATATCAAGAGGAAGCACCATAAACTTTGACAGAGAATACGATAACAAAGCTGAGAAGGGAGAGATGATGCTAAAATCTTTACAGATTGCGCAGCAAGCTTTTTAACTAGAGATAAAGGAAGAAAATGAGAGAGTTATGGATGGGCCTACATTGTCTGGTGCTGAAATAGGGGTTTAAAGAACACCCCAGGCTCACACTCTACCCGCTTACAAATTAAGTACCCAAGTCCCTACAAAAGAGCATGCTAGCATACCTTGTTACGTATCTTTGAATTTACAAGAAAGATGGCTGTTCAAATGCATTACAGTAATGACTGTCAGAAACCGATGCCAGGCATCTATATATTGCACTTAAATACTGAATCAAATTATGAAACAGAAAGTGTGACAGGGTTATCTCCGATGTGATAAACATCAAGTTGCCATGCAGTTGGCATTTAAAACCAAAAAGTTTCAAAAGCAATAGGAAAAACAATCATTTTATAATTGCTTTACTATAGCAATATAAGGATGAGAACTGTTTATGTCAGGAATCACAGAGTACTTAGACACAAGGAAATGGGAAAAAAAGATCTTAATTCACTGGATCACTTAGGTACTGCTATAATATCTGGGCAAATCATTCTTGGCTGAAAAAACCATCCGCTACATAACTTTTGAAAACTCCATTTCATCTTTCTCCTTATGTCAGCCCAGCTGGAAAATGGGGAAAGAAAGAAATAAGGAGCAGAAACTGGCTCCAGGCCAGGTGCTGAATATGCACTAAGCCTTCCCAGGTAAATACTTTTATTTTTAAATAATACAAGAGGTTCCACTTGCCACATGCTAGTTTACACACTGACTGCTGAGCTAGAGCCCGTATACTCTAAGATGATTAATACAGTAATGCCAGAAAAATGGGGAAGAGAGGTGGAATATTGTAACATATCAAGAGGAAGCACCGCAAACTTTTACAGAGAATATGATATCCCTGCCAAAAACAGCACAGGATAGTTTTATGTTCCACCAACCTTCCCAGACTTTCTGGGCTGAACTTAGGCTCCAGCCAAGATATATATGAAGAAGATTCCTCAATGTCTGATTCCACAGGGCTTTGTGAGGAATTGTGGAGAAAGCAGGAAGCCTGGTCTTGCCACAGGGACCACCCGCTTTAGTTACAGTTGCGGGTCGAATCTTCTAACCTGCCCTTGCAATTTCCTTTTCCTCTCGCAATATGGTTTGGACTACGGTGGTGTTGCCAAAAGACAGGACAGCTAAGCTACAACCCCCAACCAGCCTCCCAGACTTGATTACATTCCTGATGCACCACAGAAGTTTGGGGAGAGAATTAGAAATATGTTCAGAGGTGAAATGAAGTCTTGGGGTCTTTTTGTTCTGTTGATTTACTCTCTAGCTAAACTGTTTTACCATTTGTGCTCCTGTAAAGCAGATTTGCAGACTCTCTGTTTGTATGTGTGTGTTTGTGTGCAGGTGCACCTGCATACATGAAGGTTGAGTCATACAAAATTGCAAAGAAAAATGGTTGGTTAGTATTATAAACTCAGATTTGTTTTGATTTAAAAAAAATAAGGACTTTTTTAACCCTTTGAAATAATGCTCTGTCTCATTAACCATCCCTGTAATGTTACTATAGGCCAAGTATAGGGCCTTGTTAAATATTCACCATGCCTTTATTATTTCTTCCCGGTAAATTGTATTCAGAGATGTAGCATCTGGGAATGTAGAAGTTCATTTATAGCTAAAAGAAACCTCCATGGACAGTTTGAAAGTGAAACTGGAGGAGGGACATTGAGTTGGTTGAGCCAAAGACGTAGACAAGGGTCCATAGGCCATCTGGCAGGAGCTGGAACAAGAAGTTGTGGACTCAGTAAAGATTGAGAAGAAATTGAGGTTTTATATACACCAGGGGAGTCCAAGAATGAGAATGGTAATTTGCCCCAGTTTACCCTGTCTCTTATGCATCCTATCCATCCAGATTGGCTGCTATATTCTCTTCAAAGCTACATGGGGTGACACCCTCTCCCACTGTCTTCAAATGTCTTTTAGGCCTCAGTCTCTGCTTCTTTTTCTCTTTTAGGATGACTTTTTTTCTTTTTTCTTTTTCTCCTTTAGGATGACTCCTCTCAGAGGAATTGTCCAGAAATATATCATAAGATTTATAAAAAAGTTTTGTAAAAAATGATAGGAAAGAGAGGAGGATACAATTCAGTGATGGACAGGATAGTTCTCAGCCTGAGTGACTATCACTGGTTGCACTGATCACAGTGTCTTCAGTGGGATCCAGAGATCTTAGGAAATACAACCTTAATTTTACCACACACTCAGATTCATTGTTTCCTAATCTCCGCACAGCAGCTGTATGGCAGTACATTGGAATGTCCTAGGCTTTGTAGGCACATATATCTATTCTGGATACAGGGCTTCTGCTTATCCATTGGGAATGCACAAAGCTACTTGCTTGAACAGTTTGAATGGCCTCTTACAAACTCTTATTTTTAGCTACTTTTATTCACATTTTATTAGGAAATCAGGTAATATCATATGCCCAGAACATCTGAGGTAGCCTATGATAAAATGTATAACACTATAAACCATAAATAATAACAAAACGTATTAATTGTAGCTTTTCCCTGCTTAATGTCACATGTTTGGCTGGAGCCCAAATAGAGGCAAAATGATAGATATTCGTTTTTAAAAATCCCATAAGACATTCTTGAAGAGATCCATGGTTAAGGAATGATAAATGTGATAAATGGTCATCACTTTTTATTACAGTTTTAAGTGTTGTTTTTAAAGCCAAAGCAAATGGCTAAGTTCAAATTGATGACCAGTGGCCATTATTTTCTCTCAGCTTTGTAAAAGGGGAATTTGCATTGTATTGTATAGTGGAATGGATATATTTGATGTTTTGCTAATAGAAGCATCATGCAAAATACGAGATTTTGAGATTCCGTTGCTTGGATTCTTAATTGGAACTGGTAGTTCTTATTGTTTAGGGCTTGCAAATTTAGGACAATTAATGCACAGGTTTTCTAAGATATCCATCTTACTTTCTTAGAGAGACTCAGATTCTTCTGTTCCATGGAATTATTCTTGATTTCACTTTAGGTATGAGCAACAGACAAAAATAAAATTCATATCATTGCACTGTACATAGCAGTCTACCATACACAGAAACAACAGAAATTGCTTTAGATAGTCTGATTAGAGAAAGGACAAGAACTACATTTATTAGTGACAGGAAACCCCTTATGGACTTTTTGCTGAAGAAAAGAAAAAAATGAACTTGTGATTTATGGGTTTAATGATTAGAAAGGGTAGACTATGGAAAGAAGAACATTATTTTGTAATCTTAGGGAGAGGGAGTAAAACATAAATGTACTTGTAAGTGCTGTTAAGAAAACCAGAAGCTGCTTCTTTATAACTTTTCCTTTCCTTTCCTTTCCTTTCCTTTCCTTTCCTTTCCTTTCCTTTCCTTTCCTTTCCTTTCCTTTCCTTTCCTTTCCTTTCCTTTCCTTTCCTTTCCTTTCCTTTTTTCTCTTCTCTATTTCTTTCTTTGCACTTTTTTCACTTATTATTTTACTTTTCTTTTCTCTTACAAAATTTGTATTTGTTTTTATTTTTTAAAAAAATTATTTAATAAAAATTATATTTTTAAAAATTGTTTATATAGTCCATTTAATATGAAATGTGTACAGTTCATTGTAGTAGTTATTTCAATGACCCTGTAGATAGTTTTCCTTTTAGCCCATATTTTACACACATACCCCCCCCCCACACACACACACCACTTTTTGTCCATCATTTTCTCTTAATGGCAAAAATTTGCTCAGGCAAAAAGCTTTGGAACTAAAGTGCAAACATATGGATATTCTATGGTATTTTTCTCTTGTAGATTTCATACAGGGGGCTTCATCAGTAAGGATGTCAATTACTTCATCTCTTCTGTCTCCTTTCACGGTCATTTCTCTTAATCCTCAGGTTGTCTAGAGGATGCACAAAAATATTTCCCATGTAATATATATCACATTACATTATATTATAGTGGAATTCCAGAATGCCATAATACTTCAATTTCAGCAATGTGAAATTCACTCTGCATGTCACCCCTACCCATTTTTTTGCACCTTTTGCATCAGAGCAGAAAAACAGTTTCCTGTGTTTGGGGAGGGAGAGAGATAATGAGAGAGAGTTGGAGGGAAGGAGGGATGTGTGAACTATCTGTTAACAAGCATTCTTTACAAAATACATCTTTCTGGATGCCCATAAGATACCCACATTTTGAGCAGCAAAAGAGATGATTCAGGCAGTCATAAACACTTCAGCATATATTGTCTGTTTGCCCTCTACAGACAATTTCTTTATACATTAATTTGCTTTCATTGGCCTCATGAATTTTGTTAAGGGTTTCATTGCATTATTTCCTTATCATAAAACACAGGAACGCTGATAGAATAACTTATTTCATTATCATAAAAAACATAAGACTTCCAAATCATGTTGGAGTTCTGTTTATATAAAGCACTACATTCAGGAAATGAAGGGGGTGTAGATAGTACTGCCTCATCCAATGTTTCCCCATAACAACCAATCTGTATGGAAGGCTGCGCGGAGAGAGTGTGAGTGGCTGAATGGGAAGAGAAGAAGGCCTGAGTCTCTCCTGTACCAGTCCAACATTTGAAACACTACATTACCCCAACCACCCTACCTTAGGTGTACCACCTTGAACTCCAACTAACTAGGAGGCTATGAATAGGATAAATAAATAATGCTAAACATGCTACACATGATATGAGACCCAGTAAGAAAAATATAGTGGAAGATGGGAAAGGAATAAAGAGTTCATGGTAATAGTAGATATAAATAAGAATTTGTTGGATGCTTTTTCCCCTTAAACATGATTTGGGTTAATTTTAAAAATGCAGGAAATTGGATGGAAGAACCACCTTAATCTGATCAGTAACTGAGAAGGAAACTCACGGACTACAATACTTGGCATCAAAAGAATTCGCTGGGGGCCTTGGGCCAACAGTTTTATCAGAATTTACCTAGAAATATATAGTTGGAGCATTTGCCAGAGAAATGTAAAAAAACAATTTTGGGGTAGAAATCTAAATAACCTGTGAAAAACAGCGAAAGTCAGTTGGCAACCTGAGTCAAAAGGTGAGCCACCCTGTCTCTTTTCCCCTCCATCTTCCATCTGTTCTTTCCCACTAAGCCCCATCACACAGGAGCAAGCAATTACACTTTTCAGGGAAACTGATGGCTGCCTCTGAAGGCTTTGTAGCCCAGTATTTGATCTGCATGGGGCTAAACTGTATTTAGAGGCTTGTGATTAAAAACTTGAATAATGTCATTAAGGCCCAATTTTGAAAAAATAAATGATATTGGAAAAAGACAACACACTGGAAAATGCTGGGTGCTTAATTAATCTTCTCCAAAGCAGGCTGTCTAGACAGCTAAACAGGTTAGAATAAAGTAAGATGAAAGATGCAAAAATTCAAAATATAACCATAGCAACAATAATAAGAGAAGAAAGCAAATTAAGTCTGTGCTAATTCTACAGGGAACCTTGACAAGACAGTGAAAAAGGGGGAAAGCAAACAAATACTCTCAAAAGCACACTAACGTGAGGAGTGGAATTCATACATGTGGTAAAGAACCCTCAAACTGAGTTTTCTGTGCTAATTTGACAATCTGGACTAAAAGGCCTTCTGTCTGATCTCACAATCCTCTTCCAAATGTGGTGAACAATTATCCAGTGGGCTACACCAGGATTCCTCAACCTTGGAGACTTGAAGATGTGTGGACTTCAGTTCCCAGAATTCCCCAGCCAACATGGCTGGCTGGGGAATTCTGGGAGTTGTCGGCTACACATTTTTAAGTCGCCAAGGTTGAGGAACCCTAGGCTACACAATTATTAAATGATAGAAGGACTGGATCAAATGGGACAGGTGGGAATGGTCAGATGTAAGATTCTCTTTTGTCTCAGTGTTCCTAGGTTTGGGATTTTTACTAGTGAGTTTGGAATTACATGAGATGAAAGCATTGGGGAGGCAAGAAGAAAGAACTGACCGAACTTCAGAAACATAGTTAATGAAAACCAGACCTTTCGTAGAAGAGTAATAAATTATTAGTCCAGATTCTGTACTATATTAGCTGTATCCAAAAATGAATAATCATTTAATAAATGGTATGTGATACGCAACTTGGTTCATGCCATATGTTTCCAACAGCCTCAACCAGCATAGTTAATGGTCAGGAATGATGGACTTTGTAATCCAAAATCAATGGAAAGCACCAAATTGTCTTTCTTCTAGAGTATACAATCTACATTTATATGGTAAGGACTAAGAAGGAACATAAGAACAAGACAGTAGCTGAGACAGACCAAGAAACTAGAAATCAGTGTAATAAAATTGAGGTTACTCATGCATAAATGTATCCTTATGCCCATGTCTTGAATAAACCTCATTAAACTCCATGAAAGTTACTTTACAGTAAACATGTCTAAGGTCATACTGTTTTACTTTACCTCCATTTGAAATTAGTATGATCAATCTGAATAATAAATGTATCTTGCCTTAGAAGTATTAATGAATGGAATTGAAAAGAATGACTGATTCAGTTAGATTATTAACTAAAATACACATAAGAATAATTTTTCTTTAGCTACTGTACTATGAAAGCCATTGAAACAAATTGTTTTAATAAACAGAATAAATGATGTCCAGTTGCTAGACAACATAGTTGCCTGTTATGGAACATACTTAAATTTAATTGCATCTCAGTAGTTTCCTAATGTAGTCACCACCCTGATTCCTTAATGCTACATTTCTGCCCAAAGCCTTTCTTCATAAGTACAAATGGTGGTGGATATCTTAAACCAGGAAAATAGATCACACACTGTTATTTTATCCAATGATGGACTCCGTTAACATTTTTGCAGTGTTGTTATATAATTTCCATATAGCCGTTTCCCCACTACATATATCATGCGAAGGCATACCTATATGTCTATGAGAAGCCAGTTATTCTCTTCCTCTAACCTGATAAATATTTGTGTTTTTTTCTGTCTCTAACCAATCCTCTAATCAAAAGAGTCCTTCACCAAAGAATCAATCGTTTTGCAATCAAGGTTTAATGTGCGTTGAAATGATTTAATGTTGTCACATATGTGATTCTTCTTGCTATAGGATTTGAGAGGCCAATGCCTTCCACCATCCCTGGCACCAGTAGATTACTATCAAATGATCCCTGGCTCTAATCTGCACCATGCATGCTTTCCTTCCAGAAATGAATGACATAAGTCCCTCTAAAACAAGAGGCACCCCTGAGGACAAAAGGAGAAATAGGACAGAAGTGATTTAGTATCCCATGTCATGCTACAGTGGAAATTGGATTTTTTTTTCAAAGACCAGTTGCTTTTCAACAGTGGAAAGGCGACTATTGTATATGAATATTTTGTTCTAGTTACTTTTGATCCTTTAATTAGGAAACAATTTTCTTTTCAGTCAAAACTTTTTTTTCCTCAAAATAATAGAATAAGATTAAAACAAAAGGTAACCTTAACAAGATGGCTTATTTGGATTCTGGTTTAGTCTACCTCAGACTGTCATAATGATTGATCATTAGCCAAAGAATCATCAGATTAGTTCTGTGCATCTAAGAGATCCTCCAGTAAACATAAGAACTGCTTTCTCAATCTAAAAGGAATTTTCAGGGAAGCTGGTGGTAGAGCGTGACAGGGTGGCAGGGATATCAAAGAAAGGCTAACTCAACCCTATGTATATCCTGATAACCATTAGAGACCTGAACAAGTCAGTATCCAGGGTGCTAAAGGAGACTTAACAGTTAGGTAGTGCCAGCATCCATGCAGGCAATAGACAGACAGACAGACAGTAACCATATCTCTATAACCCAGGAAAAGAATGTTATCTTAAGGCTAGAGAAGGGGGAAGAGAAGGACATTTAGAATAATCAACCAAAACATTTTGACCCTGTTTTTTCTGGATTCCCTCTGCCCTCAGATCTTTACATCTGTAATCTGGCCCTTATTAAGTCATAGCAATGTGGTGGTAAATGAGAGTGCTGGAGAGGAAGCAGAGGCGTTGCTGGGTAGGATAAAGACTCTGTAATTAGGTTTTGTATACTAGTCTTAAAGAAGCCAAAAGACTGTCTGAAACACAAGCATGCCCTTCAGAAAGAGTGACATCATGGAAAGGATACTCTGCACCATGTGGTTGTTCAACCACAGTTATGATAATTAAACTCCTGGCCCCTTAGTGTGTGGCTAAACAAGCCAAGTTCACAAGAACAAGAATGGCTTCGGGAAATTTTTATCCCCACTCCTTTTCATCTGCAGAGTAGCCTGACTACATTTTCTGCTGCTCAGTTTTCATTTCCTCAATGTTTGAGTCTGAAAAGTTAATGACCAGTAACTGCAGCACAAAGAACCACAAGGCTCTGCTTGATCTGCAACGTCATTACTAGTGTCAGGGAGAAAAGAGAAAGAGAAGGATGTTCTTCCAGACGGGATCAGCCTTGAGAAGGATTCAGACATGTTGTGTTTCTTACTGTTTAATGCAGGTCCTTTCTTCCAATGATCAGAGCTTGTTATGGAAGCAAAATGGTTGTCCTGCAGAGTGTTCTAGCATTTGGCATCAAGGGAGGGAGGGAAGGAAGGAAGGAAGGAAGTGGGAAGGAAGGAGGGAAATAATTTTTTTGTCCCCAACAATCATATTGGATTTATTTCCAAATCTGATAAAACATAAACAGAACAAAGGGAGTTGACTAGCTTCTAATAGGACTTTTCTAAAAAAAAGATATTGTGCTTTTGATTATATATTATCAGTCTAACATTACTCCAGTCCAAACATTGTGTTTCTCAGCTAGAATAACAAAGAACAATGGCAATTTGCATTATAAAACTTTTTGTAACGAGAATATAATTTGCAAATATATTTCGCAGCCAGTCTAAATAGTATAAAGAAATAGCACCAGTCCGTTCTTTCTTATAGGAAATTCACTATTGAAGATGTTGTTACAGAAAAGGCCATTTCTGGAGGATCAGCCATCCTAATCTAGGTAATAGGATGCAAAAAAAAAAAAAAGGTCTCCACTGATGACTACAAATTAAACTACATGCATTTGGGAGAAGATAGTGGTCTAGATATGCTGGCATCCAAATATTAATGGCAACTTGAATTGTGCAGAAAAACAAGTCAGAAGCAAGTGCATTTTATGCTGTGTTTTGTGCTGGCTGCAGACTCCCAACTCTTTTCAAAGCGCAAAGCACATTGCAGTAATCCTAAATTAGAGGCAATTCTTTCAGGATAAAAGATAACAGCCTGTTAAGCCTTACTATTCCATATTATTTACGCTGTACTTCAAGTTTTCATATGGATATGTTTGCTCTGTGATCTCTGCCGGTGCCCTTTTCCGTAATATTATTTATTATTTTTAATAGGCAGTAAATTTTCTTCCCAATTGTATAGCCCTCATGTGGAGTCCTCATCATATAATTTTTAATGCTGGTTTAACTTTCATATTGAGTTTTCATATTATTTTGTTTGTCTTGTATCACAGACTGCTATGGAAAGCAATAAGGATTGCTTTCTACTATTGTGTTCCACTAAACACTATTAATCGAAAAGAAGGAGAATGCCACAGCTCCCAAATACTGCTATGTCAGTAACACTAATTCTGTTCTCTTTTTTTAATACTGTTTCCATAACCATACATTAGCAATATGCTGGAAAATGCGCAGTACAGCAGATCCAGATTTACTTTTATGTTGTTGTCAGAAACACTGGCAACCATTTCTGGAGGGAGACAGGTATTGATCCTCCACCCAGTCTGAAATCAACCTCCATGCACGTATCCCTGTTCCAGTTCAGAAACGCCCATTTCTTCCCTATATTGGCTTGAGAATTCCCATCTGTTTGCTTTAGAATGTTTTCAATTGGTGCAGCCTAACCTGAGCAGTTCATTGGCTACTGCAGAGATAGGACCACCTCTTTAACTGATCTAATGCTTAGTGTTAGTTCTAGTGTATTGCACCAGTGATCTAGATCTAGTGTATTAGACCAGTGTTTTTCAAGTTCAACCACTTTAAGAGGTATGGGCTCCAGCTCCCAGAATTCCCTAGCCAGCATGTTGGGAGCTGAATTCCCTAGACAGCAATTCTGGGAGTTGAAGTCCACACATCTTAAAATTGCTGAGGTTGAGAAACACGGTTTTAGACCACCATTTTATTCCAATTGTTACAATGGTGTAGTCAATAAAACCTTTGTTGTGTAACAAATGTTGCTTGCTTAAAACAGAGTATTTTCTTTTTAATTACTGTGTTTCTTTCCAAGCTTCTTCTTTTTACTTTGTTTGTTTATTTATTCTAATAGCGCAATTCCACCATTTCACCCATTTTCCAGTTATCTGAGCTGGGTTTCACCCTCAGCTTCCAGACAGCCCAAATAATCTATGGTTTGTTTGGAAGCTAGGGTGAAAGCCTTCTATTTTTGATACTTTAACCTTGTAAATATATACACACATCCTCCCCCCACACAAAGTTAAATTTATGTACATACAGTATAAAATGTATATACACACGCAACAATATGTCCAGGAAGATCTGCCCAAAGGATGGGAAACTGACCATTACTTTCCTAATAGATAAAGGTGGGAGGGCATAGAAACAGGAAATTGCCAATGGGTGGATGTGGTAGTCTGCATTCTGGACTGAATATCTTGTGAGCTGTTGCTAAGGCAGGATTTACTTAAACAGGCTTGAGAACAGGGCAGGAGCAGCTTAAATGATAACTGCAGAGACTTGAAGATATACTTCAGCTACTGATGAATGGCCATCAGTCTTTTTATGACATAGATCAATGTTTTCTGGAAAATAGGTTACAGTTCTGTTGTTCAGGAAGTCAGATGACAAATTATAATCAAAATACTTCAGCATGGGAGAGAGGTTGGAAAGAGAGAGAAAAAGAAAAGAAAAATAAATTGCAAAATCAACAGTTAGATAATACCATACCTGATTAGGCCAACTGAAGGTTCATAAAATGGTAACACTTATTTGGGTATAAGGTCTTTGTAAACCATCAGTTGATCTAATAAAAGTATTGCTTTAATATTAATTTAAAAATAAGGACTCTATTAAGAAAGGTCTCAGATCATGGAGTGACTTGTACTTATATTCAAGCACATACAAAGACCCTTCCTCTTCAGGCCTTTGGCAGGTAAGATAAAGGGGCACACCCAGGTACGTGCTCCTAGTTCTCTACCTAGTCAGAGAACTATTTAGCTGAACATCGGAGCAGGGCTAATGAAGTGCCTCTAAGGGTGGAAGATGTCCTCTGAACTTTTGATTCTGAAAGTCCCATTGGTGGCCAAAATGAGCAAAAGTATTTGAAATAAGGAAACATGTGTTTGAATCCATGACTAGAAACATTTTAACATGATTATGGGGTGTAAAATGAGGAAGGCTAATTTTCTCATCAGAAAAGGACCCAGGCTGTGATGGTTGGATCAGAACTTAATTTTTCTCAACATCTGGTTGCTATTCAATATTGAGGTTTTGGAACCCAACTATAATCTTCCCAGAGGAGCAACAGCATTGGGTCAAACCTCTCCTAACATATGTGTCAGCTTCCAACAATACTTGTTAAATTATTTGTGCTATGTTTGTTTTTAGCTTCATAAAGTGGCTGATCTCATACAATTTTCCCACAATTTTTGTACATGTTGTTGAGAATCAGCCAGTAATAAAGATTGGGTAATTAGAAAATCCCATGGAACATAATCAGTATAGTAATAAATATATTCACATCAGTTTCAGAATTGGCATGCACTGCTATGCGTGTATGTGAACATATCCTCAAGCCAGCACTATTTCTCCAGTTAGTGTAAAATTCCTGTTACAGAGGTAAATTCCTATGTTCATAACTATTAAAATATATGGTCCACCTATTCCAGCACTAGCAGCCAATTCTATGCAAGTTTCACTAATTTCAGGTTTTTAATTGCATTTATATTGTTACTTTTTTCCTTGAAAATTCAAGGTCATTTACATGGGATCTGCCTTAGTTTTATCCCCACCACAGTCCTCCAGTGAGGTAAGGGTGGAAAATGAGAGAGAGAGAAGGAGAGAGAGAAGTCTAAGTCACCCAGTGAGCTCCATGATCAGGTGGGAACTTGAACCTGAGTCTCACTGGTCTAAGCCTCTTATCTTAACCACTACATCTCACTACATTTTCTCAAGCATGCGTGCACATCATGGAAGACTCAGTTTTCAACAATTATATTTGAAATGTCATGACCTGGAAAATACATTGCTCCTATTGTATTGTCCTAATCATAATGGTAATGTCCCTAGATTTTGTTCTTGATTACATCTTTTAACACAATATTCTTTAGCAATGAATGTTGTAAGTTAATCAGAAATTGTTCGGATAAAAAAAATCTGCTTTACATCAGGAAACATACAATTGGAAAGGCTATTTAGATTTTCAAGTACAACACCATGTTCAGTGCAGGAATCCAAATTAAAGTATTCCTGAGAAATGTTTATTCAACTTCTGCTTGAACACATTCATCAAGAGGGAACTTAATACATCTTAAGATAGATTCCACTGTTGAATTATTTGTAATGCTAGGAAGTTTGTCCTAATACTGTATAGACTATAGTTTCTAAAGTTACTTGTAGCTGAGAATGGATAGTTCATTTTATAATCCTAACCACTGGAGAAATTTTAGATCAAATATTATGCCATAAAAAAGCTTGATCCTTTGAGATGATTTTGTTCAGACTGAACAGTGTGAAACTCCAAATATTCTAGCCTACTATATTTATTAGGCTAGGTGACAGTGTTGGGAGCCACTAATAAGAATTTTCTATATTATCCATTGAAGCTCTAAAGAAGCAAACTACAAAGATCTGAATGTATTCCTAACCAGCACAGTTCTAACAGCCCCAGAAATGGTAACACTCTCAGAGTTTCCAAACAAGAGAACTTATAAAAGATGTCATGGTTTTGCCAGTATAACACTAATCTTGACCTCAGTTTGTTCTGCTGTGTTGCTAAATTCTGGGGTGTTCCATTTTGTGATTCCCACTCAAACACCTTGAAAAATTTCTGGCTTCTGGTTCCAAGTCTATTTTGGCAAGCGCCCCTGGATCTGCCCCAAAGCAAAGCAATTCCTCCTTCTTGTTTTATGTTATCATCTGGCTGCAGATAAATACATTGCTTGAAAGACATCCGATTGCAACATCAGATAGGCACAGATGACAAAACCATTTTGCTTTTTGTGGTGTAGGAGACACCAAGATGTATGACCTGCTGCCACCCCCATGCCTGCCAAGCCGTCAAAAAAGGAAATAAACAGATAGCAGCATTCGGCTTCCTGTGTCATTTGTAGAGTTGCCCTATATTAGAAGAAATGGATTATGGAAAACAAAGGGAGAATGCTTATCCTGTATTAGAAAGGTGAGTTTGAGACACACACACACACACAAACACACACACACAATCTTCTGAGAAACTGCAGACAGGATGGCTCTTTAATCAAGAGTACCAAGTAGTGCAATACATGACAGAAGCTGTTTTCTCCTGGGGGGAAAACAATGGCCTTAATAACAACCATAGTCCCTGAAGTCAGCTGTTTCGAAAGATCTTTTTCTCCCTTTAAAGTGGGACAGAATTACTGCACACCTGTGATACAGAGAGATCCTTGCACACAAGCCCCACGTTAAATTAAATATTAAATCATCTGGCTTTTCTCTTTGAGGTAACTGATTTTGGAAAGGTAAGGTTAGGAGAAAAAGCCACTTAGTTCTGTAAGATTTGTAAGTAAGTGAGTAAGTAAATAAACACACATGTAGACACACACAAATCAGCCTAGATTTTTTTTTTTTACAGAATTACAAGAATGAATTGCTAGTGGCTTATGCACCAATTTCTTTTTCTTTCTTTCTTCTTTTTCTAGATATCTCCACTGAAACAGGTCCTATGACTTTAAAAAAAAAAGCTTTATGTAAAATTCTGGTGAAACTTGTTTAACCAGAGAGAATAATAGTTAAAAAAAACTTGTTTAACCAGAGAGAATAATGGTTAAAAAAAACCTGAGCATCTATAACTATGAAAAATAATCACCATGTAATGCTCAGAGAAAGGAGGCTGTAAGAATCTCCTCCCAGTTATTTCTGGATCCACAACACTACATGAACTTTCAATCCATCACTGTCACTGAGCCTACATTTTTCCTTCAAAACTGAAAGGAAGGTTATTTGCCTTAATAATGAGAACTAAACAAGAGTTTACTTGCTTTCCTATTTTTTAAACTCCAAATTCCATCTAGGTAGATAAAGGCAATCCGTAGTCTGTCATTATTACATTGTCCAGTAAAATGTGTAACGTAATTAGGCGTGCGTATGCCTATTTCTATCCTGCATATATTTATATTTCACAAGTATATGTGATCGTGGGACAGGCATGTCCAAACTGTGAGGACAAGGCTAGCTGTGCACATACAGCGTGGCTCTTGTGCCTGGCAGAGAAGCAACTCAAACAGAAGCCATTTTAATGTTTATATTATTGCACCCTGGGTATACGCTTGGTCTACTCTGCATTTTGAGCTGGGTGTTGCTGACATTGCTTTTTTTCTTAGTCTGCACGGGATGGGGTTTATCTTGCTTTATCTGCGGGGCTCTAGCCTGCTTCATACAAAACACAAAACACAACTTTCATGGCTAGGGGAGCTTAACATGTGAAACCAAACAAAGTGAACCACACTGTGGCTCAGCACAGTGTGCAAACCTAACCATTGTGGTTTATAAACCACGGTTCAATGCATAAATGAGAGTGCTGGATTCATGAACCATGCTCAGCTATGGTTTGCTTTAACCCCTCACTCTTACTTAGCGCTTCTGACTATGCTGCTGACCTGTTTTGACTCCCCAACAACGGTGAGACTGTATGCTGGGATGCAGTAAAGTCCCAACAAGACTATCTCAGATTATTGGGGCCTAGGAGAGAAGAACATGCCACTTTTCAGCCTAAGGATGTACAGTAACTGGTCTGAGACTACAGTTCTTCTGCTTTAATTTAATTGTATCAATATGAACAAAGTCTAGTATTTCCAGTCTCCTACATACTTTTCATACATGATCCTATCAGATATTCAGCAGAAGTTTCTTCATCTTTTCTGTTACCTTTGGCAGTAATTTCAGTTTATTCTTTTGTAAAAAAAAAAAAAAAAAGATAGAACTGTCAAAGAATGGAAAAGCACATCTGCTTCCCATGTGCTGGTTTCTCCACAAACTCCAACATGAATTGCATTCTTAATGTGTTTGGCTTTAAGAAGCCACTGAGTTGCTTAACTTCTTTGGTAGCCAGGATAGTTTTTTGATGTCTTGGTTGTCGGTTTAATTGAAGGACAATGAGCTGCCTGCTGACAAATCTTTCTCTATTCACCCGCAGAACTGAGCTGCTAACATGTAGGCAAACACCAAATGTAATCAGAGTTATTTCAGCCAGCTCAGGTATCAACTAAAATTGTGTATTTACTGGTCCCAGAAATCATTTAAATTAATCTTAAATTTAGACATTAGTTTTATAGTTTCTGTCCGTCATCAGCCAACTAAACTACAAATAAGGGTAAATAAGGAAGTACTTGGGTGAGGGAGACTCATTTAGCAGTTTACATCTAGACAGGTTTGAGAAGAAATCATTCAATTGGTATGCTATTTCCTGATACTTCACCCTTTGTTCTTGTTTAATACTCCATGTCCTGCTCTTTTTGTACCCAGGTATGTAGCCCATTAAAGTATTATAAATGGTTGCACCATATTCACTTGTAAGTGCCAAAATCCTTCCAACTGTGGTTTTTGCTGTTTTTGATAAATCCAGCAACATGGACAGATAGTTTCTAGACATATATATATACCTTAATTGTACTTTGCAGAATTGGTGGCCCAGTACTTGCTTAACAAATGCCCTGTTTAGCAACCATTCAATGTTATGACAGTAATGAAAAAGTAACTTTATGACCGGTGCTCTCATTTACAACTGTCGCAACGTCCCATGGTCACATGATTGCCATCTGCATGTTTCATAGCCAGCTTCCAACAAGCTGAGTCAATGGAGAAGCTTGCAGTAAAATTGCAAGTCACAGTCACATGATGTCTTGCTTAATGACCACAGTGAAAGTGAGGTCATAAGCCCATCGCACTCATGTGATGTCTCGCTTAATACTGTGTTGCTTAGCAGCTGAGTTACTGATCCCAATTGTGGTCATTAAACAAGGACTATCTGTACTTGCAATTTCAGATCACTGTCAGGCAGCAAAGCTCAAGATCACATCTGGTATGAAGCTGAAGCCTGGTAAGGGCACTTGGAGATCAGGGAAATTTGGTTAAGGTAGACAAGAAAATAAACTGTTATTCATCAAAAGTCAGTCTTCAACTTTTGATCATGTAGATTCTGCTGTAATTCTTTGGCAATATTGTCCTGCCTTGGTTTTGATTCAAAGCAAAGATCTATCCTCTTATCATATATACTTTTATATAAAGAAAAGTATTTTCATGTATACATTTGCATTAACTGTATGAGGAAGAATGTTATATATCCACTTTAATATGCATTGCAAGCTGGTTTGATGATTGTATGGACAGAACTTTGTTTTAACAACAATTTCAATATTAGTAATGTCAAGTTCCTCCTGGCTCTGACATGCTGAAAATCTGGGCTGTCTTGTTGAAGTAAAGGAAGTTTACTTCAGTGCCTTGATAGATCACCTATATATTTTCTGTCCAAAATACTGAGCTCTTGAAGGATATAAATGAACTAAACAAACACATGTAATAAATACACGTCTTAAGCTGCTTTTCATTACAGAGGCTTTAATTACAAAGAATGCTAACACTAAAAACAAAGGAATTGTAATGATGTTGCTTTTGTAGCTGGTGGAAAGAAGGAGTTGCCATTGTTATTTCCTTCTTCTCCCTTTAATCTCATCTTGTTGGGGAAGAGATTAGTTTATCTGAGAAATAAGTCTCCTGGTAGGAGAGGCAGAAAACTATGTGGTAATGCACCTGTAAACTAGCACACAGCATTTTATAGTATGCCCTTGGGCACAGGCAAAGATTAGCAGAATCCTTTTTTAGAGAGATAACAACCTTGCCACGCCAAGCACACAGAGGTGAAGAAATCAAAGAAGCACAAAACACGCACGCACGCACATTCTTGGAAAAGAAGTGTTAGCTCAAGTCATAGAAAAATATTTTATTCTTGCTCCCAGGATGAAACAGGTCCCCAAGAATTGGCTAATTCAGGGCCCAGAGAGGTCACTGAATTTGGGTCATTTCAGTCAGCAGTCAGAATCATGGCAGCTGAGGCGAGTCCCCAAAAAGCAGCTGTGTGAAGACTAAGCCAGAAGATTAAGAGAGACAAGAATGTTCCATAGCAAGATAAGTCTTCTTAGGAGTATCTTGGTTATATTCTGGTGATGGGCCTTGGTGGCCGCAGTATAGAAATCTTAGGTGGCAAAACCAGTGGGGCACCATGTTTCAGTCAAGCATACTATTTTAGTGATGCTGGCTATTCACTCAGCTTCTGTCTGTTCGGGTCACCCCGAATAGTATACCAGAGCAGGAAATCAACTCCACAAAAGGCTAAAGCTACTTTTTTTGAAATTGGCCATCATAGCAGAATCTTGCAAGTCTGACTGTGTGGTGCTCCCTCTTCCTCCTCCTTACGCTCCAGTGAACCAGGGAGGAATCTGCCTGAGCCACTTCCAAATGCTATCTTGTTGTTCTGGACTGGAAAAAAGTGTTTTAGACCCTTTTGCACAGGTAACGGTTCCTGCATATTTCCATCAAGGTCATCTGCCTTAGTCTGTGCAACTGGGTTTTATTCTTGGTGCTGATCTTCAGGCTGCTCTTGGACATTTGCTTCTTGAGGGAGGATCTGGTATAGCTTGCTTTGCTTTGCCATCGCTTCCTTCTCCCGGCCACCCTTTGGATGACTGTTTGCATGGCTGCTGTATGCTCCAATGTGTACCTTCGAGCAGCACAGTGGAAACTAATTTTCACTGTAAAGAATGTTGAACCATCTACAAGCCAAAGTATGTGATACATAAAATATGCATTGGGTTGCTTCAGTTAAGTTTTTAAGGTATAAAAGTATACGTACATTGTGGACTGATTCAGACTGGGATCATTGCCACGGAAAGTGTAATCCTCCCTCCCTCCCTCCCTCCCTCCCTCCCTCCATTTAGTTAAATGTATGCATACATGGCATGTACAGAGAACAGCAAGCTAACGAAAACCATCATTTAACCAAGCAGAAGTTATCAAATAGAGTGGAAAATAAGGCTAAAATATAGATACCTGGTAATCAGATTTTGGGGGGAATAAAATTCTAACCTGCTTTATACATTGTGGCAAGCCAAGATTTGCTTAAGTAAAACTTACTAAATAAACTGCAACGAACTGGATTCAAACACAGTACTAAGCCATCAATCAAGATAGCAGTTCACGCTACACAGTTCACGCACTGTACGTTCTTTTGGTTCAGTATGTCGTTGTCAAATAACCTTCAAAAACCGATGGCCGTTCTACCTGTAAATTTTGCATCAGACAGTGAGCACCTAGAGCAGGCTTGAGTTAAGTTAGTGGCTGCAATATTTTGATGGCCAAAGAAAATAGAAGGGGATAACTTAGAGAAATAATAAATTACGAAAAATGGTGGAAAAGGTGAAATTCACTGAACTTAGAAAGAAATGCAACTTCAGATTTTTTTATTGAAACCAATAACCTTTGGTTGAATATTAGAGATGTTGAATATTGGATTTATTCCAGAAGAGGGAGTGTGAACTGAGCAGCTGTGACCAAGTCATTAAAGCAGCCTTGTCTGTTTCCAGGGTCACACAGAAGCTCCCCTGCAACAGCTGTATGATTCTCGAATGGATTGTACACATTGTATTCCTGGGTGTTCCAAAGCACCTGTTTCATATCAAACCCAAACCACTGCACAGCTCTACTGGATATATGTGGAGTACATGAGACAAGCTTGCTAAAACACAGGAAGATATGACCACAGTAACATACCTGTAACAGAATTTTAACTGGGCACAGAAAGGATTGAGTAGATTTCAATATGTTATATCAAGAAGCCCAAGATAAGCTGATAACTGAATGTGGGAAAAAAATAAACATCAAAGAAAGTTGAGTCAGTGTGCCTGATCAAGAAGATCAATTATGTTAATAGTTGACAGATATGAACATGTTCACTATGAGTTTATGCTGGCCAAGAGGTCAAATTAGAAATTATAATTATAATTGTAATAAGACAGGCAAAAAGTCTGGATAGTGAACATTGCAATACCTGGAGACAGCAGAAGAGAAGAGAAAGAACTGGAGAAAAGAACAAAATATAAAGGCCTGCAAATAGAAGTAGAACGACTGTGGCAAAAGAAAGCAAAGATAGTACCAATAGTTATAGGCACCTTGGGTGCAATCCCAAAACATCTGGAGCACCACTTGAAGACCATCAGCATTGACAAAATCACCATCAGTCAATTGCAAAAGACAGCTTTACTTGGAACAGCTTACATCCTGCGACAATACCTTTAACACCATCAAACAACCACATCTGCCTATCCCAGGTCGTGGGAAGGACTCGATAGGTGGATAAAAATGCCAAATCCAGTATAAACATCCGGCTAACTGTGAGATCAACAACAACAATAATAAAGATAATGGTAAAAAATATAGGAATGGATAACACATTTCAGAAATTAGAAGGCAAAGAGAGAGATCAGTAGCTAATTATGAGGAATAATGGAGGATTTTTGAGAATAGTGATATATTCTCTGTCCTTGGGGTTCTCTGAGCTTGGTTCTTTGCTTGCAAATGTTTCATTACCCGGCTAGGTAACATCTTCAGTGCTAAAATGGGATGGGGTTTGCTCTCTATTTATGTGTTGTGGCCTGCCTTGCCAGTTCTGGTGGGGGTGGGGGTTTTGTTTTGCTCCTCTGGTAGTTCTTCGATTAGCATATGTTTGCAGCAAAGATGTTACCTAGCTGGGTAATGAAATGTTTGCAAGAAAAGAACCAAGCTCAGAGAACCCCAAGGACTCCACAGTTCAACCCTGAGCTACACATATTCACCTCTATTAATAGTGATATATTTACACACAGTGGAGAAAAAGTTTGCAGAGAGTTATAAATTATATGGCTATAGATATGGGTGAATATATGTGGTGATGTTAACTGAAATGTAGGGAAAGAGATAAAGGCGGTATGGTAGCAATGGAATTATAGTTCATGTTCCAGAGAAATGGTGGAGGCAGAATGCAGGTGCAATAGGGCCATAGGTGCAATAGGTTGGGCAAAGAAGCAAATTACTATCTGCTATTATGTATCAGTAAAGAAGAAGCCAAGAATTGGAAATGAGGAGCATTTAGAGGAAAGGAAAGTTTCCTCTAAAGAGTCAAAGCTATAGAAGAGGCTCTGGAGATTTTTGGAATTTGTGGTGAAGTAATAGTGATTGGCCAGATAAAGAGAGAGACTGCATTACAGAAAGAAAAACCAAGCAGGGTTTTCATTTCCTTCAAAGATGTCCTGTTGCCCAAGAAAACAAGCAGAAATTACAACTGGGAGAGTAAATCTTGGAATCAGCCTGCCAAGGAATATAGGATACATAAGAAGAGTTGAAGTTAGAAATTGGAGAAAGTACAAAGAGCACAGAGTAAAAGAGAGAGAGATGATACAAATGGTGTTTCCGAAAGGCACACTGTGTTAATGTACTTCAAGTTACAGGAAGATGAAACAAGGATCATCTCCTGCTATATATGCTTCTCTAGATCACTTGCTTGTTTGTATTAGAGGGCCTTCTCCAGGTACTTCCACCAAACAGGAGGAAGTGGGGGGGGGGCAGGTATTGATCTTGTGGTCTTGGATGCCCTTTCCATACCAGCCTGCTTGGCACTTAGCAGCTAACTTACACTTTTCATATTCTTTGACCACTGACTGATGGACAATTGGAGCTGATGAAACAGTTCAACAATATACAGTGGTACCTCGGTTCATGAACTTAATTTGTTCCACGATTCTGGTCGCGAACCGAATTGGTCGCGAACCAAATCAAATTTCCCCATAAGGTTCAATGTAAATAAGGTTAATCCATTCTGAACCATATGTATTTTTTTTAAAAACCACAAAAATATGAAACAAAGTACAGTACAGTACAGTATGAAGAGAGAGAACACTAACCATGTTTGAGGCGACTTCTGGCGTGGAGGACAGGAAGGTGGGTGGGGAGGCAGTTATTGTTTGGAGGGAGAGTCCCCCTCGCCTACAGGAAGCCAAGACCATGTGTCAGAGCAGGGAAGATGGCCACGGATTGTGTTCGTAACCCAATGCGGAGTTCACAAACGGAAGCAAAATTTTGCGAACAGTGCTGTTCGTGAACCGAATTGTTCATGAACAGAAGTGTTCGTGAACCGAGGTACAGTGGTACCTCTACTTACGAACTTAATCCGTTCCATGACTCTGATCGCAAGTCGAGTTGGTCACAAGTCGAGGTAAAGTTTCCCATAAGGTTCAATGTAAATACGGCTAACCCGCCCTCCGAATTTGGTCACAAGTCAAGGCACATTTCCCCCATAAGGTTCAATGTAAATACATACCGTTAAACAGTTCTGAAACATATGCATTTTATTTTTAAACCACAAAAACATGAAAAAAAGCACAGTATGAAGAGGGAGAATGGGGTGGGGAGGCAGTTATTGTTTGGAGGGAGAGTCCCTCTCCAAAAGGACATCGGGGAGAACTCCTTCAGGGGTTTCCTCTCTTCTTTGCCTCTTAGCTGCAGGCTCAGTTCTGGGGAAAAACCTGTCTAAAGTCAGTTGTTTTTTCCTGCGCTGCATAACTCTCCGGAAATGAGAGAACACTTGTCGTTCATCATGTTCAACGCTCTGGTTGTCACAGTTCTGTTGGGGTGGTGCTTCTCAATGAAATCCTGGCACTCATTCCATTTCTGCATGATGGATTTTATCACATCACTGCTCACCTCCTCCCCCTCCTCCTCTTCCTCAGTGGAATGCTCCTCACCAAGCGCTTTCTGTTGCTCACTCTGGAGCGGAGCAAGTTCTTCTGTGGTCAGCTCCTCCTTATGGTCCTCAACAAGCTCCTCTATGTCCACATCATCCACAACCAGACCCATGCTCTTGCCCATGGACACAATCTCCTCCACTACCTCTGCATCACACCCTTCAAACTCACGTTCAGCGACGCATTCTGGCCACAGTTTCCTCCAGGCTGAGTTTAAGGTCCGGCAGGTGACATCTTCCCAGGCTTTATCAATTAGGCTGATGCAGTGGAGGACATTGAAATGTTTTTTCCAAAACTCTTTGCGAGTCAAGGATGTTTCTTCGGTGACATTGAAACACCTGGTGAAGAGCGCCTTTGTGTATAACTTCTTAAAGTTGCAGATCACTTGCTGGTCCATGGGCTGCAGAAGAGGTGTCGTGTTGGGGGGGGAGGAACTTGACCTTTATGAAGTCGTACTCAGCGTCCATGTCATCCACCAAGGCTGGAGGGTGTGCTGGGGCATTGTCCATCAGGAGAAGGCACCTTTCAGGCAGCTGGTTCTCAGACAGGTATTTTTTAATGCTGGGTGCGAACACCTCGTGCAGGCATTCCATGAACAACTGCCTTGGGACCCACACTCTCGCATTGGCCCTCCACATGACAGGCAGTCTGGCCTTGTTCACATTGTGGTCCCTGAACGCACGAGGGGTCTGGGAATGGTACACGAGCAGTGGCTTAATCTTCAGGTCGCCGCTTGCGTTCGCACACAGCAAAAGGGTCAATCTGCCCTTCATGGGCTTGTGCCCTGGCAGTGCCTTTTCCTCCCACGTGATGTAAGTTCTGTTTGGCATCTTCTTCCAGAAGAGCCCTGTCTTGTCGCAGTTGAACACTTGCTGAGCGACGTATTCTTCCGCCTTCATGAAGTCCTCAAAGTCTTTCTTGTAGGCTTCTGTAGCAGCCTTGTCAGAACTGGAAGCCTCACCATGTCTTACCACGCTGTGGATGCCACTTCTCTTTCGGAATTTCTCAAACCAGCCTCTGCTGGCTTTAAATTCCTCACTTGCTGTGCTGGTAGAGGGGTTTTCCCGCAGTAAATCACTGGGCAGCTTCCTGGGTTTTTCACAGATGATAGCTTCACTCACGCTATCACCTGCCAGCTGTTTCTCATTCAGCCACACCAACAACAGCTTTTCCACCTCTTCCACCACTTGTGTCCTCTTCCTCGTTAAGATTGTCACTCCTTTTGCCACATCAGCTCCTCTGATGGCATCTTTATTCTTCAGAATAGTCGAGATGGTCGACTTCGCCATCTTGTACTCCGAGGCCAGATCAGTCACACGAATACCACGATCGTGCTTTTCTATAATGTCCTTCTTAAGTTCGATTGTCACTTTTTTCTTCAAAGCCTTATTCTTGCCAAGCCTGCTCTGCATTTTCTTTGGAGCCATGCTGACAAGCACACCAAACACCTTCCAAAACCTTCCAAAATGCCACAAAACACACCACAAGCCTCACCAAACGTCTCCTTGCTACCGCGATCTCGACCATAGGAAGCCGCGACTGCATGGCAGCAGGGAAAATGGCCGCGGATCCGGTTCGTAAGTCGAGGCGAGTTCGTAAGTAGAGGTAAATTTTTGGGGCCGGAGCTGGTCGTATCTTGAAATTTTCATATGTAGGGGCGTTCGTAAGTAGAGGTACCACTGTATTACTGTATATCATGGATTCCTACAGGTGTATAGTAGCTCCACTGAAGAAACACTGACATCAGGTTAAATCTTTCATCATCTAGGGATGTAGCATCTTTCTTTATTCTTCCTGACCTTTTACATAAAGTGTTCCCAAGTTCATACTGTGTAAAGCTTTTGTGATTTGTAAATGTTTGGATTTCTTTTCTCCCGCACTATAGCTTTTCTCTTAAACCGACATCATTCACCAGTCATAATTATCCAAGGTCAATGGGCCAGTATTTGTTACGGTACCTATTCCTTGGCCTGACCCATATGTTTAGTTCAAAAATGTCAATTGCCAACAACCTTTATCTTTGGAGTTAATCATGAGTAGCTGGGCAGAGCAACATTCCTCAGTGGCATTGAGCATACATTTCGAAGCAGCTTTCCCAAAACAAAAGCAAACGCATGGCGTGGTGAATCAGCTGAGGTCACATTGTTAACCTGGTTTGGAAAGCAGGCATCAGACTTCCTTCCTCTGCTTTTGTTGTTCACTGAAGCCAAAACGGCACCCTGGACAGTGAAATGGGTTTGAACAAACAGAGCAACAAAGGATTCACAAGCCATGGCTGGGTTTAATCTGACCCAGAGCTTTCTCTTGAAATAATGGTACAATCACAGTAGAACATTTTTATACTAACTGAGGCTTTGCACTTCTAACATGGGGACGACGGAGGACTTGGGAGGGGAGATCCATAAAGCTATCAGAAGGCAAGCCAAAAACAGAAAAGAAGCTTTTTAGCCTTTTCCAGAAGCCTTCTGAATGCTTTTTTTTTAAATTTTCGTTTTGGATATGTATATGCTTTATTTTTTCCTTCCTTTCATTCTCTCTTGGTGACTGCCTTTTATCTCTGACAATTCCTTCCTTATATCCTTGTTTTTCCCACAATTATTTTCTAGAAGGTGTTTTCTCCCCCCCCCCTTTTTTTTTTAAATCAGAGTGCAAAAGGTTTCCCTGACTTCTTGCTTATACATTCAGACATTTTCTTCTTCCCATTCTCCTCACTGCAAGGCAGTGGAGGGTATGTAATTTCTTTCCCCCACTGCAGGACATCTCAAGAAATGCACTTTCCACCTTCCTCTGAAACACTGCTTCATATCCTTGCTTTCTACGCTGCGTATGTCCCAAGAAGCATCACGCAGCTGTGACCAGTTCCATATTTGGAATCCTTCTGGAGAACGATAGAACTATAAAGATGTCCTACTGAGTTTCCAGATGTGGCTTAAGGTTTGTATGTTTATTAAATTTGTGTGCCATCAAATCATCCTGACTCCCTTTGGTTTACAACAAAGTAAAATACAATAAAAACATCTGCCATACTTAAAACATAAACAAATATAGGAAAGGTTCCATAATAAAAAAAGGGGGAGAATAATAAACAATTGCACATTTTATTCCAAAATCCATAGAATAATTCAAAATTCCAAACCAACAATAAAGCAAAAAAATAATAAAGAATAAATTAAAATGGCAAAGGATCATATCCCAAGTGCCCAAAGGTCCTAAGAATCCGGTAGAGGGTTGTAGCCAGGTTTCCTTATCATTGCATTTCTGTTTTTAAAAAACTAAGTATATTTGTTATATTGCTTCCTTATTTATGGTATTAATACTGCTTCTTGACAAATTTCGTGGAAGTAGGCCATAACAATTAAAACTTCAAGAAACTATAAAATATTAAAGCAGCATTAAAACAATATTAACAAGCCTACTGCTCATGTTTTCAAAAGGTTAACTCAAAAGAGATGTGACTTAACTCTTTCTGAAGCATCTCAAGAATAGGCCCTCTGCTTATCTTTAATGAAAGACCATTTTATAGTTGGGATCAATGCAAGAGAAATGTGACATGTGGCACACCTTAAGGGTCATAAGACATATACAGAGACTCAGTTGAGGGGGAAACACCCTTATGACAATCACATTTCACCAGAGCTGTTGGGATTATGTCAAAAAAGAGACTAACTGGATACACACATTATGATAAGCCACACTTCACAAACCTATGGTTATTGAAAAAGCTTAAATTGAAACTACATTGATTTGGTGTTGGCTTATGGCAGTTTATAAACCAAACTACTGGAGGAATTGTGCTGAACTAAGCCCCAGTTGGTTTTAATAATGGTTTGTTGAACAAGCCATTTTATCTACTTTAAATATTAAGCCAATGTTCAGCTATAGCAATGTTATTTATAAACAAATTACCCAAGATTGCCTGGGGCATTCTCTCAAATAATTTCATATTTGTTCAGATCAAACTTTAGCCTCTGGATCCCTGGTATTTGAGAACTTAGAAAATTAGTATTAATTTATATTTGTTTAAAATAAAAAAATTGAAGCATTGTCATCTGCTTAAAATTGAAGCATTGTCATCTACTCAAAATTATTGTTCTGAAAGAAAATGTGGTCCATGGCAACCTCCTCATACTCACTGCTAGTTGGTTTCTAAAAATGGATCAGTGGCTGGAAACTGGTTCAGTGAAGCACACAAGGAACAATCTAGGCAGCAATGTGAGTACTAACACTCAAAGAACCTGGCAGGAAAAGAGGTTTCACGTGCAGTTATCAACTGTGAGTCTGCATATGCTATGCTAAGTGGAATTGTGTTCTCAGACAAGCAATCGAAAAGGAAAAATATGAATAGGAAATAAAAGGATTAACTAAAAATAGGATTTTATTGGGATGGAGATCCACTCAACCCCATACACTTAGTGCTTGGAAATATCTATTGATATTAGATATTTGAAGTACTTGAATATTGAAGTACTTTCTTAACCAGCAAGTCTGTGTTAAGAGTTATTATTAAGGCATAGGATGCATAATTCAACAGGTAGATACTGTAAAGGCTTAATTTCAGATATTTGTTTTGTTCAAAATTTAGTTTAAAAAGCCCTTCAAAAATGGATGAGCTGAGAAATTATGCACAAATGCAACTATAACCATCTTGTTCAATGAAAAATGAACTCCCATGTTCTTAAAGTTGAAATTACGGGATGGGCTTTTTGTTCAGCGGGATGGTATCTGCATTTTCAAAGGTTTATTTAATAGTCCTACAGTTTAGTTCTAAAACAAAAAATAAAACAGTGGCAGAAGAAACAACAGTACTTCATACTGAAAATATTAAACAATATTAAAATATTATTTAAGACAGGTGATCCCTAAAATTACTTTATATTTAAAATTAATCTACATTTACTTTTCAGTATTTTTCCAATACATTATGTTTGTTGCCCTCTGAGGTTTTTAGTATTTAATATAGCAGCATTTGATACTTACCACAAAACAATAGTTTGCTAGTTCTTACCTTATGAGGATTCATGTTTAACACTTGCTGAAACAATTTCGGATCCTGAAGTTTGAAGTACAAATATATCTTCCGACTGCTCTTTATATAATTTTGTTTGGAAATGTCACATGGCAAAATATAAGTTATAGTGTTAACCTATGCAGCAAACTTCAAATATTAGTGAATGTTTAGCTGATATTATGCAGAAGGCAAGCAATAACAGTAATACATTTCATCTCAAATTTCATCCCTGGAACATCTTTAAGACGTTATCCTCTGGGATCTCTTTTCAACAGAAAGATTTCAACTCTTCAGTGGAAAAGAGGAACATTGGAGAGTCCTCAGTTTGCATCTTTCCCATGAACCCTCTGAGTATCTTGAAGTGAGCCACATCCTCTCAAACTTTACAAGATTAATCAAGAAAGGGGAGGAGGAAGTTCTCCCCTTTTCAGTCCTAAGACAGCAATTATTATCATCGATTATTTTAGTTTCAAGGTCCCTATTTCAGCAGGCAGAACCGTATATATTAAACTTACATATATGAATACCATTTCTGTGGTGGGTTTGAGAAATGTTAAGGGTCAAAGTGACCCTTCAAATGATCTGCCACACAATGGCAGGATATATTCATTTGGACCCTCATTTTACCCTCTCAATTACACCACTCAAACTGGCTGTTTAGCTGTTAAATGTTGGCAGTACAATTTGGGAGTATTCTAGGAGCTACCAAAGGAACATTCAGGGCTGTCTAGATGTCATGGCTGAGTACTCCTGTTGTAGAGAAAACCAGTAATACATTGCCTAAACTCTTTGAACACACTGAAAACACAGTTATTAATTATTCGCTCATTTATTATGTAAAATCTGTCAGTTTAGCGCTTCTGTTATTCTCTGGCATTTAACTATAGCTGACATGGAAAAGAGTGTATTCGTATTCAGAGTGATTCCTCTATTTCCGATTTTTATATTATAGCTGGCAGCAGTGAAGGAAGAAGGATGACATCAGTCAGTTATGGGCCTCAACTCTGCATGAGCCCGAAGTTGAAAAGATGCCATGGACAATGTTTTGAACTCCAATTTCATATAAAATCTCCCCTATTTGGAAATTGTACAGGTTGTATCTCTTGAGTATATATGCATGAGTTGTTTTTCACAGTCAAACATAGAATAAAAGCCAAGCTCTCAGCCAACATTCTGAAAGTTTGCTTGAACTATGGCTTAGTGTAGTTGTTTTTCTAAAGGAGTCTTGACATAGTCCAATAAACTTTAACAGGTGTGGAGTAGGAATTGTAGATTCTCTAGTCAAAAGAATGTAGAAGTTCAAAGACATGGGGAAATGTGAGAAATAAATTGGCTAAATCTAAACAGGAGGGCAAATATCTGCATGACAAAATTTTCAAAGAATGGCAAGAAAATTTATTCAAATAGTCTGGACTTAATTATGAACTAGGCAGAAAGTTGTTTTCTAATCCTGTATTTTTAGTTCTTCCCTTCCTCCTTTTCTAGCCAAATGAAAAGAAGCTGAAAACCATCAAATGAAATGGAAAAGTACCTTCATCTGATTTCAGAAAAGATTAACACAGTATCAACAACTGAATGTAAGCTGGTACAGATTCACAGATGAAATTGTTCTGCAACACTGAAGCATGACACCAAGCAAGGTGTCCCTCTGGTTAGGAGTCCTGCATGTGGGTTTTACGTATGCCCTTTAAAGTTGGCCACAAATAGTATAAATGTTCTTCTATGTGCTGCTAGGATGTGAAAGTTGGGGATGTGTGTTGGATATGGGAATTATGGCAATCAGTCCAAGACATCTGGAGGCACTGCGCAGAAGATAGAATCTTGGCTACATCCACAAGACTTTCATTGGAACTCGGTGACACTTCAAACTGTGTTGACCCTATTACTTCTCAAAGATTTAGATGGAGCCTGACGGCTTGTAATACAACAGCAAATCTTCTCTCAGCAAGTGATGGGAAACATTTATTTTGAATTTCTGCTTGTCATCTGATTGGTAGAGATTTCAAACTAGCTGAAAAAGGATGGTGATAATTCCAAAGAGAAACTACTGAGTCAGTTTGGAAGGTATGCACTCCACTAGCAAATAATACACTATATATCATGAAAATCACAGCAGGTAATGTAATATAAATCATTGGGTGAAGTGATATTGCTTTGCATGATTTTCCATGAATCCAGAGCAAGATCACTTTATATTTGTGATCATGGTTTCTCCCCAAAATAGAATCACTTATACAGGTAGTCTGCAATTTACAACCATTCATTTAATGACCATTTGAAGTTACGACAGTGCTGAAAAAAGTGACTTACAACCGGTCCTTGCACTTAGGATGTTGCAGCGTCCCCGTGGTAACATGATCAAAATTTGGGCACTTGGTTACTGGCATGTATTTATGATGGTTGCAGCATCCCTGATCACCATTTGTGACCTTCCCAGGCAGCTTCTGACAAGCAACCTCAGTGGGGGAAGCTGGATGCACTTAACAACTGTGGTGATTTACTTAATGACCACGGCAAAAAGTCATAAAATCAGGTACGACTCACTTAACAACCGCATCACTTAGCAATGCAGTTCGGGTCTCAATTGTGATCGTAAGTCGACGATTACCTGTAATAAATTCTCTGACTTTCTCAGTAAGTTGTGTCGTACTCTTCTACTCATGCTGTCTAGATTCTGTGCTCTTCTTACAGGGCTTGCTTTGCTCTTAGCCTTTGCTTCCTGAGTCCGGCTTATAATTCCTGCTCTGAAAATTTGATGCAAAGTAGGTTCCACTCATTTCTCTGCAGCTACTATAATCTGTATGCTTAACAGTGACAGAATGGGAGCAGTATATAAATAATTGGAAGCAACCTATATAGCTAATGTCGAAGTAGGGAGGTCATTATACTGTTACAGCTTTAAGTTCTCTGTTTCCTGCTGTAGCTTTGGTCCATGAGGTTCTCCAGTGCACTTTGTGTATTCCTCTGGATAATTCTAGAGGAGCATCCCCCACCCAAACGGTCTCCTGATTTGTAAGGAATTCTGAGAGTTGAAATCCAAATACACGTGGAAGGCAGCAGGTGGGTAGAATTTGCCTAAGAAAAAGAAGGAAAGGAAGAGCATTTCTACTGCTAAGGCAGCTGCAATTGCATCAAAAATATAAATGCAGTTTGAAAGAGGATATTATGGCATAAACTTAAATTGAGAGGAAAGCCTTCCAAGAGAACAATATTGTACTTTCCCCCAAGAGAACAGCAAAATACAGTTTTCTTATTTAAAGAGAACTGAGGGCATATATTGTAGACCCCTGGGGGAAGCAAAGCAGATCTGTGTTCAGCCAATGTCTGGATAGGAGGCCATTGGAACCCTTCGCCCATTTATTGCCTTGAATTCCCTGCTGTGAGAAAGCAGGATATAAATGTCATTAATTAAATCCAGGCAATTATTTAAAAACAAAACAAAAGAAACTAATAAGGGAGAGCTACAAACATGGTTGCTTCCACAAAACAATCAGTTGAAAAACTGTAGAGGTATTTGATTCATCTGAGCAGTTTGATGCTAGGAACACAGCTATGTGGATTTCTGCTCATCTTTTCTCCAGTGACAGCTGGTGAACATCTGTTCTATCACTTATTACTATGTTCTTTACTATTTTTTAAGAAAGTGAACATAGCTGCAGATTACTAACAGGTTACACAGTGAATATATAAACACACAAATAGTAATGTAGATAACCCTTTGATGGGCATAGGCTGAAAGCAATAAGTGGCTTAAACACACACAAACTAAATTCATTAATATAGTATCTAAGGGCCGTGCATTATCTGGGACTTTACTGATTATTTATTGATTATAATTATATTCTGCCTTTTATTCAGAGTTCCAGGTGGCAGATGTGCAGTATCATTCCCTCCTATTTTTCTCCATGACAACTTCTGAGATAGATTGTGTTGATATAAACTGATCCAGAGTCACCCAGAGAGGTTCTATGGCTGATAATTGACTTGAAACTGGGTCTCCCTGGTGCCAGTCCAATGCGTTCACCACGGCACTGCACTAGCTGTCATTGAAATGATTAAGCACTGCTGAGAATTCCAATTACATTACTATCCTCAGAATCGTATTTACTTATTTAGAACATTTATATGGCTGCCCAATACAAATCAGTATAAAACAGTGTTGTCCAAACTTGGCCACTTTAAGATGAGTGGACTTCAACTCTCAGAATTCCCCAGCCAGCATGACATCTAAGGGAAAAGCCAAATTTTTACAGCCTTCTGGAAGGCCAAGAGGATCAGGGCTGTCCGGATCTTGGGGTGGGGTGGGGTAGGGTGGGGGAGCTGTTGGTCTAGTGGTTAAGGCATCAGGCTAGAAAGCAGGAGATGGTGAGTTCTAGTCCCTCCTTAGGCATGAAAGTTGGCTGGGTGATTTTGGGCCAGTCAGTCTCTCTCAGCCTAACTCACCTCACAGGGTTGTTGTTGTGGGGAAAATGGGAGGAGGAAGGAGTATTAGGTAGGTTTGCTGCCTTGAGCTGTTTATAAAAAGAATAAAGGTGGGATAAATAATCTAAAAAAAATATATAGAAAAGACATGTCTCTGGGTTCTTCAAGATGGCACTGTTTCACAGAGGGGAACCAGAGTATGCCTTCCCTGCCAAATCTGGTGAGTTGGGCATAAAAAACTGAAGGCAGGTGGTCCTGCAAGTAATCTGGCCCTATGCCATGTAGGTCTTTAAAGGTGTAGCACTGTGAATCGCATCTGGAAACTTACTAGAAGCAGTGCAGCATGGTGTACCCAATACTGCACATGCTGCTGCATTCTGGACAGTTGAAGCTTCTGAATGCTCTTCAAGGTCAGCCGCATGTAAAATGCGTTGTAATAATCCAGGTGCGAAGTGACTAAGGTGTGAATGACTGTGAGCAAAGCCTCCCAATCCAGGCACAAGAACACCTGATGCACAAGATGTATTTGTGCAAAAGCCATCCTATCCACAGCTGCCACCTACTCTTCAAGCAGAAGTCATGAGCCTAGGAGCATCACCAGACTGTGCACCAACTATGTCTGGATGAGTGCTACCCTACCCAGAATTATTAAGCTCCAGAACCAGGGGTTTTGAAAACCTGGAGACACTCAGTCTTGTTAGGATTGAATCACAACCTGTTCATCGCCATCCAGGCATTGGGTCAGCATCTCTACAGCATTACACGTACAGCTCAGAGTGGAGATGTGCAGCTAGGTATCATTATGCGGAGTCCTTGGGGTTCTCTGAGCTTGGTTACCTAGTACGTTTCGTTACCCAGCTAGGTAACGAGACATTTGCAAGAAAACAACCAAGCTCAGAGAACCCCAACACAGCCAACCAAGAAAACAACCAACCAAGAAAACAACCAAGCTCAGAGAACCCCCAAGGACTCCATAGTTCAACTCTGAGCTACGCATACTCTCTTCTATTGGTAGGTATCATTAGCATACTCATTACGATAGACCTCAGCCTGCAGTTTCAGGAGTGGAAAGAGTCAAACCCTGATGCACACACAGAGCAGAGATCTAGGATTAGATCTCTTTATTACCAACACCAAATAAAACCAGCCTTGGAAGGAAGAGAACTTCCACAAAATTCTGCCTCCCATTTTCAACCTAAGCTAGTACAGAAGTATACCATGATCGATGGTATCTAACACCACCCAGAGACCGAGGAAGGCAAGAACAGATGCATCACTCCCATCTGAAACCCTCCAGAGGTCATACACACACACACACACACACACACACATACACACACACACAATGCTGTTTCAGTGTTACAGCCTGGCCTGAAACCAGACTGAAAAGGGCCCAGATATTTCACTGCTTTCAAGGCCTTTGAAGCTGGGAGCTAACCAACCTTTCAACAACTTTCCCCCAACAGGGAAGGTTTGAGACTGGACAAAAATTGTCTAATACTGTTGAATCCAATATGGTCTCTTGATAAGGGAACAGACCATCTCCATTTTCAATACAGGTTGAACCCTAACCCTTCCTGCAAAGAAGCATTCATCACAGCTTGGATGCAACTACATGCCATCTCCTGGGAGACCTTAAACAGCCAGGAAAAATATGAGTTTAAAACACAGGTGGCAGAACTCACTGCCCAAAGGACTTCCTCCAGTTTAAACACTTCCCAGACAATCATAGGACCTGCCCAGCCAGAATCTAGCTTTGAGCAGCTCTGAGCAACTTTAACAGATGCTTAGAATAGTCCTCACAGAAACGCTGCAAGAGATCCCCCAGCCCTTTTTTCAAGAAGGGCTCTAGTCACCTGAAACAGTGGTGTTTGCTAGCTATCTGCAGATGTGATGAGTGGAGAAATAAACTCAATTCAATGCTCTTAATAAAGGTTCTTACCTGTGCTTGGTTGAATTTACTCTTTGTCTTCCTCCAACAGTGCTCTAGGTATCTTTTCATCTCCCAGTATTTTCTGAAAACCAGTGGGGGGCAGGGGGGCAGAGTCCATACAGGTGTGATCCAATCCAAGGCCATTGTCACCTGCTTACTCCAAACTGTAACTAAGGCCTCAGTTGGGCTGTGAGGCAGAGCTTCAGGGACAATTCTAAGTTCCCTCTGAAACCCTACTGGGTCCATCAGCCACCTGTGGTGAATCGATTGGATAGGCCCTTCCTCCCTACAGAGGGGATTAGCTACAGGGCAGTCCAAGGCTAAGAGGGAGTGATGTGTCCATGACAAAGGACTAATGTCAATATCACCAAACACCAGATTATTTTGCCACTGCCCAAGGCAAAAACTAGATCTAGATCTTAAAACTAGATCCTTCCTGTGAGTAGGATCTCCAATAATCTGGATCAGATTGCCGCGGTGGCCATAAACTCCCAAGCCACCTCTGATTCTGTGCCCGGAGAAGACACGTTGAGTTCTGCCAGAAAAAAATAGCCTGGAAAATTCCACCAACTGGGTCACAGGGTTGAGGGGTACAAGGGAAGCTACTGTGCGGCTTGAAAGCTGGTACAGTAGTCACAGTCCCAACTGAATCAAATCAAATCAAATCAAATCAAATCTTTATTATGGTCATAAACTGTACACCAAGGAGGGTGGGGTACAGTTAATTAAAAAGCATAAAAGATACATCGGAGTTTACAAAAAAAAAGTTTTGAAAAGCTGAAAGATATAAAACAAAGTATATATAAAAAACAAGAGTCTAAAAGGATCTAAAAAGGGGGCAGTATGAGCATTAGATGGGTGTAGGGGAGCATAAAGGTTAGTATATGATAGACTGTATCAAATTACAGAGCACTCTAACACAAGGAACTAGATGCTCATTCAGTTTAGTTTATGGCACAGGCATTCATCCGACAAATTTTAATCGCTGCTGTGCAAAACCTGGCAACATTATATGTTGTAGCAGGGCTGGTATCTGAAAGCAGCAGGAAGGTGCAAAATTGTCCTGTGCGCCCTGGGTATTTATGCAGTAATGGCGAGATAGGCTAGTATTAATGTCTTTGTAATACAGGCACTGGAGAAGCACATGCTCTGTTGTTTTTGTGTGGCCAGAGCCACAGGGGCATTGTCTCTCCAGGTAAAGGATCTTCCTGTATTGGCCTTCAAGGACAGCTGAAGGGAGGCATGGCATTGTACCAGAGTAAAGGCCCTCTGGTATTTAGGTACTTCGAGTTTAGTTAAGTATGCCATAGGGGAGGCAGAGTATCTGTTGGATTCACTGGCAATAAAACTTGGGGACCTGGCTAGTTCCAGTTGGCACTCTGTGTCTGCTACATGCTGTTTAATGACTGCTTTGGCCTGGTCATATCCCATGCTGAGTAGAAAAGTTCTAATGGTGCAAAATTAGAACACCATAAGGAAGTTGAGCTACTGGCTTGGCTTTGAATAATTTGAGTGCGACAGATATGTAATGGCCACCTCTTGCCTTAAGGGATTTAAGAACGGCAGACGAGCTGCTCATCTCCGAAGCAGTGTCCCTAAATCCACCAGAGGTTCTCAGATGACAACAGCCACACCCCCACCCTGGCCCAGGATCGTAGCTAATGCCACACTTGAAACTCAGGAAGGCACATTTCTGAGAGGAGAAACCCAATGCCTCCCCCCGCAGGCCCAGCCAGGTTTCAATACTGCATATCTCATCCATAATTGGGTCATGGATAAGGTATTATTACAGGCTAACCTTGCATTATGTAGCAGATGGAGACTGGGGCCACAGGAGGTTTGAGAGACTACCCCTTGGGGTTCAGCACAGGAACAGTGAGACCATCTTTCCTGAAAACAGCCTGCCCCCTGTCTCCTACCAT
Source organism: Python bivittatus (assembly GCF_059951505.1). Lineage (NCBI taxonomy): Eukaryota > Metazoa > Chordata > Lepidosauria > Squamata > Pythonidae > Python > Python bivittatus. The sequence goes on from NW_028277074.1 coordinate 33,528,519, forward strand.
ATCTCCCCATAGCCAATAGGGAGAATAATGATGGAATAGTAAGGAATATAAGTGGACTGAATATGCTTAAATCATTGCTAACAATTTCTACAGGGAGCCACAATCCAACCAACATCCCATTCAGCACAAGGACTCTTCTCTTTATGCTTGTGAAAAAGAAGAGCCCAAACAGGGGTACAGAACGACTGGAAGCTCTGCTGGAGTACTGACATGCCACAAAAGTGTGCAAATGCAGTCCAGGAGCACAAGGTGCAGCATGGAGATGCACCATGAATACAACACAGCACCAGGTAACACGGTAATGGGGATTTCTATAAATGGGCCATTTGAAACCATTGTGATTCATTCTGGGAGAGAAGCATTGGGGCATTTAAGAATTCAAACGAACAGATGAACCACGGTTTAAATACAAGCAACCAGGCACACCAAAATACTTAGACACAAACAGGCGGCTTGTGTACTTTGTTACCATGAAGTACGGAGAAAGGGAGAATGTATACTAAACAATCAAAGCGCTAACCAGGCAATTGTTAAGGAACCACATTTTAAATATAAGATGAATAAAATAAAATGGCCCAAAGCTTTAAAAGAAAGCTGGCACAAATGACTGGAATACCAGGTTATCACCATTCTAAATTTCAGAGTTGGAAGAGGAATTTTGAGAACCCTATTTTATACAGGAGATAAGGAAATCTATTTCCATGCTTTCTTTTATAAATGTGGCAATATTTGCGCCCAGTGTAATGGTAATGCAGCCTTTATAAAAATTCAATATAGCAAAGTTTTGGACATTTCAATTTATGTTGTCTGATATGCATTTAGAAGCATGTTGAAGCTGGTTTATAATCTGACAAAACCTGATTTAAGCCTGGTCTCCTGACATGTTTGTGAATATGTTCTTGAAGTTCGGATTCTTTCCCCTTACTACTTTTCCTCCTCCTCCTCTTAAGGGGCCAATTCCAATTAAGCAAACTGACTTTTAGTTTCTGATTGTAAACCATGTACTTGCATAATATAAGGCATTCAGATTTAAATTACCTTATTTTTGGCCTGGTTATCTTGTAATTATCTTGCCACTCTGGTTGACAGAGCCTGACCCTTCTTAAAGAAAGAGCTTCGATGCAGATCCTTCAGCGCTTGGCCTTGATCATCAGCTAATTCACGTGTTATCACCCACCACCAGATTTTCTTGAAGTGATTAATCACACATCCTTATTTTTCAAGAACTATAATTATACAACTCTCACGACAGGCTTCCCAGATCTGATATTTTAATTAATTAGAAAGAGTGGAGCCGTTATACCTTTGACAGGGGTTATACATTTTGAAGATGCTATGACTAGCTCTTTTGCTCCTTGCCTGCCATAAACTTTACATTGCAAACTAAAAGATTAAACTGTAGTGCGGAGTGGGATTGCTTTACATCCTTGGATCTACTAATAATAGTTGTTCTGCCCATTATCTTTGAGCCATTAGTTACTAGTGCAGGAAGGTGCATAGTGGCAGCAAGAGATTGCTTTTAAAACTTGGAGGAAAGTGAAAAAAAAATTGGCTGCTTTCACAACCATGGTAAGCCATCATTTGTTTAATATGATGTTCAAGGCTGGGTTCACCCAACATGTTGTCATAAACCATGGTTTATAGACTGCAGTGACCAGGTTTACAAAACATGCTAAGCCAGAACTAAAATACATTATGATTTAGTATAGTGTGTTACTTTAACTATCATTATTGCACTGAGAGAAGAGTCTGCTGTTTTCTTGTGCCTGCTCTTACTATAAGAGATAAAAATGTAAAAATCATTTTATAAATTGACTTCATTTAAAGCCTAAATGTATGTGTGCCAATGGATGTGAAAATATTGCAGAAATCTTTAATTAAAAATTCAATAGTAGCAAAGCCTGTGATCAAATACGTGTCAGCTCAGCCTGATATCCAGCCGCTAACTACTGAATAGGTGATTTCCAGGGCTCTGCTATTCCTTCTTTGAAAAATAAAAAATGAATGACATTGCTTCAGACACAGAACATATTTAGATAAATTACTGTCTCCTTTAATATTCAATGCGCTGCTGTATTCATATATTCTGGATGCCAAAATACTTCATATACACAGGTATGTACATGTTACTGCATCATATTTCTGAAATGACGAAGACTTGTCTTAGCACAGTATAGCAGCTGGAAAAATATTGTAATGATCTCAAGGACATTTTATACTAAAAAGTCAGTAGAGGAGCAAACCATAGTACATAATTTTATTAGCACAGCATCATCAAATAGCAAGTAAAACATTTTGTAATAATGTTAATCACTTGCAATAATCATGCTCTAGCAAAATAAATTCTCTTATTTCACAGAGTACACAAATTATTTATCAGTCTTTCCTAAATAGAGCTATCAACCAAAATATTTATTTCAAAGTAGGTGTGTGCCTGTGTTAAACACTCGAGATTTGGCAGTGTTACTCCTATCCTAAGGCTATTCAAAATGCAAGAATTTCTTTTCCAAAGTATTTTCCATAAAATTCTCATCAGAATTAAATTCAGTACATAGGGTTTGACTTCTATAAGAAGTCAAAATTGACCATAGACCATTCTAACATAAATAGTATTTACACTGTAAAGGGAAAATACATAACTTAAAAAAAAAAAAGCCCACTATTAGTTCAAGTGTAATTCATTTCTTTTCCTTCCATTGTCAAAAGCAGTTATGGATTCAGAACGTGTTCACTGGCTTAGTTAAGACATAACGCCCCCCCCAACCCAGTGCCTACCTTTCCCATTCTAGTTACTTAGAACCTTTAAGTTTTATTTTTTACTGGAGCTGCACTGCAAAAACTCACATCCATGTACATCCTCTTGGGGTCCTAATTGGTGGTCCTCAAATTAGGCTTTTTTCTTTTTGCAACTTGGGCTTTTAAGAGCTAAAATTGGTGCCTCAAAGGCTTGTGGACATCCATTTCACACCTTGAACCTACTGAAATTGACCACATGAGCCTTGTTCCTACCCACTTTCGGAATGTGGCCCTTGACACAACAAATAAAGCTGACACAAGTTGCGTACCTCTGTAGTAGGGACTCTAAACATTATTTTTAAAAACACACATAATAGAACACTACAGTTAATGTTCCAAAACCACAAGGTTAATCATGCTCATAATGTAAAGTTATTGGAGCCTAGTTTTTTTTTTACTTCAAATGAGACCACTAATGAAAATTTTCTAATATATAATCAGCTTAAGTATTTATATAGCAGCTTATTCAAGAAGAAATTTAACTATGTCAGCTTCAGAACTGGCATTATTCCTGACCCTTGCTTTAGGCACCTTACAGGAAGGCGGTGACATGGTTTTTGACTCTTGTATGTACGTGACCTTTTTTAATAATGGTCTATTCCTCCTCTCCACTTCTGTTGGTGCAGCAATGATGGGAACGTTTCCTGTTGCAACACTGTCAAGGAGCAGTTGAGAATTGGTGGAGAAATGAGGCGCTCTAAACCACACTCCCATGGAGCATACATCTGAGTAAATAATGGCAATATATAACTACCAATACTTAAAGGGATATTACTACCAATTGTTCTAAATTTATTTTGTTATAGGCAATGATTATTCTTATCTTCAGAAAAGAGAACATATATACTTTGTCTAGTTAATTATTTTTTGCACACATAAGGTTTAGATAAAAGTTGAAAACGTTCCTTGAAATGATTATTTTAAACAGCTCTAAATCATACATAACACTTCCAGATTCCTATTTCAGACATTGTATAAATACCAATCAAGACATTGTTTCATGTCCACTTGAAGTATATTTAAATGGATAAGATTCGTATTGTGGTCCTCTGTAAAAGTCTACATAAAATTACTCATTGTTCAAGATTTATATACTACATTCCTAGGAAAGTTCTTTGCATGGTTAGTATGAGTATATTAATTAATTATAAAAATGATGAACAAGTTCTGCAACCTAAGACTCAGCTGGAGGATCTGTTAACTTAGCCTGAGTTTTTAAGTGTCAACTTAATTTTAAACCAAGTGTACTTTGCGTTCATAGGAACAGCTTCATATTAAGCCAGACGTGGGTCTACACAGTACAGTTCTGTCACCACCCCTTGGCAGCATGGCATTTTATACAGGCGTCTTTCTTGTCTTGTGATGCAGTGCTAAAATAAAAGCATGTGTTACAAATGTGATTAGGGCCAAGAACACAAAGATGTTCATTTTATGAAAACAAGAGAAAGCATATCCTGGTTGTTTTAATGGAAATAGGCAGTATTTTGTGATGCTGGACTCTATGCTGGCTTTACAAGTTAATAAGACTTGGACTTTAAAAATGAATAATATGGGCTATAAAATGAACCCTGCTGTTTCAGATCCACCGACCATATAATCCCATATGCAGTTTTAAGTGTAGCCAGCTAGCTTCCTTTTGTGAGCAAAGACAACCTTATCCTGTTGTCCTTCTCAACCCAGGAGCTGATCTACTGTGGCCCACTGCCCTGAACGTTAGAGTTCTAATGAGGTAGCATGATCAATATTAGTTCTATATCTATTCCTGTGAATTGATTAATCTCCTTTACAAGTAATCTAAATCATGAGCACGTTTTCAATAATGCGCAATGATCTGCAAGAAAAATGAAAATTGAAATGATAAAAAGCTTTCCTGGCTGCCCCTTTCCCTAAAGGATCACTTTCCCTGTGGTCATGCTAATCTCAGTATGCAAGTCAAGGAGTACTATATATTTCAAGGCAAGCCAGACAATGTGCTGCATTCTCAGATGTAGCATGTTTCTTATTGGGTACAAGGGGATTTTTTGGGATTCTCCAGGCTAAATGCAATTGATAGATAACAACAGAACCAACATATTAATAAAGTGAGACATGAATCCCAAATGGATAAGAAATGACTAGTGGACTCCGATGATAACTTCAACAGTTAATCGGGAACAATTCTATATACAAAGCTACTCTATTTTAAATGAGATACATGGCCTGGTGCTAATATGTTAATATTTGTTGTAAGCAACAGAACAAATATTTCAGTGTTGCTTTTTTTGTAAATGATTTGATTAAATTTAAGTAGAAAAATGCAAAAATGTATAATTGGAACTGGTGTAATGAACTACTACCAACTCTATTGGAGTAACGTAACGAGCAATGTACAAGAATGCCTAGCAGTTTCATAGCACACAGTTGTGAATAAATGGCCTACTAGGACACATTTCTTGCACTTGGCCACTTCAAGGTATGTGGCCTTCAAGCAGCAGCTGCAGCAGTATGAAAACCACATGAATTGTAGGAACAGCTTACAGGTAGTCCTATGGTCTAGGCCACCTCATGGTCTGGGATAATATGCCATCCATCAAAGATGCCATGAACTAGATTAAACTGTGGCTGCAGGCCATTGTACATTTTTGCTTTCAAGACTGCAGCAGAATTATGACAACAACAGTGGCAGCATGTCAGCTTCAAGAAATAGACAAGAAATTAATATGCAGTGGTAAGTGGTAGAGAGAGGAATGTAGATGTATTGTATTAATACAACAAGATTTGTGCTTCCTACTAAAGGTGATTGGTAATCATAAAACTTTGGGGGGGGAAACCAGGAAGATATTGTAATGTTCTGTAAATGCTCATGGAAAACATATGAAAATAATAGCCAAAAAAAGATAAAATGACATGAAGTTAAACTAATTTCTTGGACACACACACACACACACACACACACACACACACACACTTTAAATGCCCCCTCCCTGCCCTTTGGAAATAAAGCAACAATTCTTGGAGTACATAAAGGGTGGAATTTGAATAAGATCTTGCTGGTGGATCAGTGGGGAAATGGTCTAGGTATAATGGTTGACATTAGGATGGTGTGCATCTTCTTACCAGTAAGGTAACTGTGATACCAGAAATGCAGAAAAATCTGGCAACTATTTTTTCCAGATGAAGCTGCCTTATTAGAAAAAACATTATGCCAACATATTATACAAAGTGTCATGTTTCATAGAACAAACTGTGTGTAAAAAAATGTCACAAGACAGTTACAGGTCGGTGTTGCTCCAACTGAGTTTCCAGTGCAATTCGTTCCTTGTGAACTTCCTAGACAGTGCAAATGATATAAAATAATTAGAGTGCAGCTTGGTGGAAACATGCATAGATAAAAACCGTATTGTTTTAAAATGCAGACTTATGGACTCTGCTTTTACAATTTTTGAGTTTCACTATCTGTCCTTTCAATAAACTACAGCAATACAAAACAAACTGAAACTCAAATGTTGGATAACTTGGTCTATTAGGGTTATTTGAATGTTCCACCATCATTGCCCTGATTTTTTAGTTTAGTTTACATTTTGATTCCTCAAGAAGTTAACAATATAGCATATTAAACTACAATTTTTTTTTTTTCAAAATACGCTTTGAATTCCTGTAAGCAAAAGGATGGACTTCTTTTGATCTATCTAGCACTATTTTGAACTCTGCTGTAATACTGCTTAGCTGAATGAAACCACTGATAAAAAGAGTTTCAGGGACTATCACTGAATTAACTCATCTTGATCAGTAAGTACGAAAGCAGTCAGTCACCCAAATCAATCACTTTGTGAGACATACCACTGAAAGGAAAATTAATGTCCATAACATCCCAAATATTGTTTTCCCCAAATGTAGATGTCAAATAAATTATATTTCAGAAAACAGTAGTCTCACAATTTTTATTTGCTAATTTAGGGGAGTTCTTTTGCTATCTTATTTGTAGTTAACAAAAAGAATTCTGATATACTATAATAAATACTATATATCATATATATACCAAATATATTAAACACCCACAATATCATTGTAGCACGGTACCTTTTACTTCAAAAAGTTTAGTTAACTACAAGGAAGATATGTCTTACTTTCCACTTCAAATACATTTTGAATAATGTGATTGTAGCTGCCAAAAAGGGCATTTCCTCATCACATGACAGAAAAGTCTTACAGGTAGTCCTCGCTTAACAACCACAGTAGGGATCAGAAAATTGGTTGTTAAGCAGGGCAGTCATTAAGCAAGTCACCACATGACTGACAATTTTATGACTATTTCTATGACAGTTGTTAAGCGAATCACATGGTTGTTAAGCGAATCCAGCTTCCCCAATAGATTTTTTTTGCTGGAATTCTCTTAACAACCATGTGATTTGCTTAATAACCACGGTGATTTGCTCAGCGACTGCAGTGATTCGCTTAACGACCATTGTAAAAAAGGGTCGCAAATTGCAATCACATGACTGCAGGGGGTGCTGCAATGGTTGTGTGAGTACAGGTCATAAAGCACTTTTTTCAAGTCCATTGTAACTTCAAACCATCGTTAAACAAATGGTCATTAAGCGAGGACTACCTGTAACTGTCTTTTTAAATGCTAATGTTAATACAGGCAAACATTTATTCATATAGGGGTGCGAATGGTGGGGGTAGCTTCTTGTTCTGTCAGTGTAAAAGATGGCAAGGGGAACTCATTTATATTTATCACTTCCATAAATATATTTAAGCTTATTCAATTTATGGAAGATCCCTTTTCAATCCAATTCTCATCCACCCATTCTTCTATTTCAAGAATGGCATATATTAGTATATTTTATACTAATTCTTATATTTTCTTTGTGTACCAGTGCAGAAAGATCCACAAGAGAGGCACAGGCATTCCTTACCTTCAGTTGTTGCTGGAGTTCACTGTTTAATCGGACTAGTACCGCATTGGCTTCTTTGTTCTTACGGATAGCAGTCTGAATAGCTTTCTTCTGTTTTGAAGACTGTCTGCCAGAGAGAAAGACAATCCTTATTTTTAATCAGTAGGACATTCTAGGTGATTGACAAAAAGGATATGGTGTGCTTAAATTAAAACCAAGCAAAAAAAGGTGGGGCAAGCACCTTTGCAATATGTAGCTCCTGTAGAAAGTAAGTGTAAGTAAACTATTGCTAGGGTCCTCAACCTATATCTAATTTCCCCATAGGATCTCCTTTGTGCTTCCTTCTGACTCGGTCGGTCGGTCTGTCTGTCTGTCTGTCTGTCTGTCTGTCTGTCTGTCTGTCTGTCTGTCTGTCTGTCTATCTATCTATCTATCTATCTATCTATCTATCTATCTATCTATCTATCATTTCTCTCTCTCTTTAAATTAAAAAATAGGAAGCTGATCTACTGCAAAGCAAAGCACCAGGCTCTAGAATCACCTTTATTTCTAAGAACAACTTGGGGACCAAAATAAACAATATCTTAAAGTCTCACGCAGATCTTTCTGGACTGATATGTACAGCCTTGTTCGTAAACAGTATGTTCTACAACATTCTAACATAAACATTTTTCCAATTCCAGGTTTTAAAAAGGCTGTTTCCCTAAATATCCACCAATCTGGTTTGCGATCACTCCAAATGGAGGGAACTCTAATCTAACATGGTGATGTACTAATTTATTTATCATATTTATACAGCCACCCATCTCATGAGACATTACTCTGGGCGGCATATAAACAAACCATCTAAAAACAATTTTTAAAAAGATGTACAAATATTAATATTATTATGTAAAGGCTAAGAGAGGGCATCAGATTACAAACAAAGGAGCCACCTCATCAGATCACTTGCGACCCCCAGGCCGGTTGACACACTCAGGCTTTAAGGGACTTCCAGAAGATTGGCAGGGATGGGGCCAATCTCACCTCAGGGGGGATGATGTTCCACAGGGACTATTTGATTTATATCCCACCTCTATCTTGTACAACTCAAGGTGGCATGCATAATGCTACCACCTTCTATTTTCCCCAGCAACATCCTGTAAGAGGGGTTTGACTAAGACAGTGTGACTGGCCCTAAGCCAATTTTCATCCTAAAGGAGGACTATGATTTCCCAGTTTCTACCCCAGCACTTTAAGCACTACATCAAACTGGTTCTCTCATGGTCACGTTTTTCTAAATCAATCAGCAATAGCTATGTCTTCTATTTACTAAGGGGCAATCACTATGATAGGTCTCCTGACAACACCTGCTTTAAATGCAAATATCCTCCTCCATATATAGAGCTTATATTATAAAACAGACTTACACAGACTCACATTTTTATTAAGAATATTTGCATCCAGATACATGTTTTTCCTTATTAAATAATACTTTGCTAGTTTTTTCCTAGTTTTTTCCAACTCAAGCAGTATATATTACAAAGAAATAGGGAAACTATCTGTTATTACATGCACTGCTACATTCCCTACTTCCTTATAACATACAAATCAGTCCTAAATTACGATGCCACAAATGAAAACAGATTTTTCAGCAGATGATCCTCTGGATTTTTTATAGGTTTCTATTCTACTTTTTAAAAACAAAGATATTTACAATTTTATCTATAAAGAAAGAAAACCAAAGAATGAGGAAAACTAACAAAAGCACTAGATAAGCAGAATTATTTCTGAGATTTCTTACAATTCTCAATGAGGTGCTGGCTGATCTTAAATGACAATGTGAGCCAAGGCAGATACTTTATTTTGCAAACACACAAAGCTTATGTGAAAAAGAGTCCTTGGCTTGCTCTGTCTCTCTAAAACAGAGTTGGCAGTTTGAGCTCTTGAATTTCCCTTTTTCCTGAAAAATTTATAGCCTCTCGAACTGCCTTCTCCCTCATCTCTCAGCATTCTAGCTGTGGAAAACAAATATGTTTCTTTTAATCAATAAAATTCAAGCACTTCCCTCTAATTTATTATGCCAGTAGGAAATGCCTCTTTATAAGTGAAGCTCAAAGAAGAATATTTCTTGCAGATCACACAAGTTCCAAGGAGGCTTCAAACCTTTCACGCTGTTCACCCCTCCCCCCACCAATGCATACCCCTCAAAAGGGTGTGATTTACAACAGCTCCTTGTGTCTTTTTGGGAAAAGCAAGGACTGATGCTGCACAGATTCAGGGGCTAGGAAGTGCTTCTGTGCGCATCAGTGCTACAGCACATTTCAGTTGTCCTCATCTGTTAACTGAATTAGAAGCCTGGAAGGGACATACAATTTTTCTGTCCAGGCTCTTGCAAAACATCAGTGTTCTCCACCCCCAACTGAACCATGGATTAACTGTTCTCTAGAGATTTCTCTACATAGTCCAGAGGGTAATATTTTAGCAGCACAGGCATTTTCACAGTGGGCTTGCATTCCCTAAACTAATAAGAACAAATGAATCACACAAGCTGTATCTCTATCTGCTGTTTGCAAATTGTGTGTTGTCTCTAAGAACAGATATTTTCAAAGTAGCTCATTTGCACTTTCTCCCATACTACTTCTGAAGGAAATCTAAGCCCCTCTATGTTGTCACAGAACCCACACTACTCCCAGTTTCTCAGCTCATAGCATAAGTCAGCCCTTTTACTTTGGAAGTGCATGGTGAGGTTTGATAGTAGGCAAGGAAGAGGCGGGTGTGCTTTTCGTGGGAGAAAGCTCCTGGTTCTCCAGCATTTCAGGGCGGAATTTCCTGTGAATTGGCTTTGATGGTAGCTGAGTAAGTACAAGGTCCTGTGAAGTAAAAAAGAAATGTACATCTTTTTCAAAAATATTTTTTTATTAGACATTTCAAAGGAAATACATAAACATGTGAAGAAAAAGAATAAAAAAGAGGATAAAAGAGTGAAGTAAACAAGGGACTTACAAATGTCATAAAGGCTATACTTTTCCAGTACTGTATATCTTTTTAAAAGCCTGAAAATGACTATTAAACTCCAAACCAGAGGTTCCCAAACTTTCTTGGTTAGTGTCTCAGTAATTTTTTTCATGCCGCCTTGCAGTTTCCAAACTGTGCACCTTGTTACCCCAGGATGCTACAGTGCACAGCTGGGAAATGCAGCTTAACAAACATAGCAAACTCTTAGAGGCACTGTGGGATATTTAAATGTTCAAGGGGAACACAGCAATGCCACTTTAGTTTTCTGTGCTGTGTCCAACAGAAGACAAGTATTGCTGTATTCTGCTTGAACACAGAGAATAAAATAAGTTTGTCTTCCGGTAAATGGGTATTTTGTGAATGGTAAAGCCCACTAGAACAACCTTATGGCAATTCTTATGGCATCCATGCTGTGAATTAATACAGCATATGCTTTATTGATGTGCCATCCGCCCAAAACTTTGCCTACCCTAGCAATAAGCTTTGACAACTGCATGATATAGAGATGTTTCTGCAACTCTTTGTTTTGGACTGAAACATTATTTCAAATATTAACTTTTAGTAAAAATTATACTAAAAGTGAACACTTAAATGAATGTTCCTTGAAAAAAAAAAGTGGAAGATATTATGGAACATACATTTAAATGTATTTCAATTTAAATACAATGCAATACAAATACAATAAAATACAGTACAAATACAATGCAATATAAATATAATACAATACAATACCAACACTTCAGAGAAAACCAGCTTTATGAAATGAATTATTTTAACCTGAAAGTTAATTATAGTTGAAAAACACCTGTAATTAAGGCTTCCAGTCTCTATATTGTTAACTTTAATGGAACAATTGCTAAAAGAAAAATATTGCGCTAACTTGTAGAATTTTACGTGTTCAGGGCATTTCATTAATCATGAGTTTATCTGGCAATCTGAAATTGCTGCCAACCTGTGATTCCAATCCAAGTATCTTATCTGAACATTCTGGCAGGGATACTACATTCTTCTAGCACTGAATTCACCCATATATACAGAAATCCTTCCTCCAAATAATTCATCTTTGAAAATGCATCATGAATTGTGCTTGAAATGTTGTCACAGCATTCATCACCTGAACCTAAAAAATACATCTCTTTTCCAAATTCATGACTATATTACTCCCTGAATATACTATTATGTAATTCTCGGAAAAAAATCCTTACTTTGATCATTCATTAACAATGGGAAAGTCTGATTCTTTCCACAGAAAATAATTTCAGTAGCAATAGGATACTATTTTAGGATCTTTGTTTAAAAATAGATATACTTTTTTTCTTTAGGCCTAGCACTCAAATAATCTTTCCTTGGATTCAAAATTCTGAAAGATTTTCAGATCCCTGCTGTTTTTCAGCCAAAAATGGTAAAGAACATGGAAACAACTGGGTGTCATACAACTGTTGATTTTATTGGCTTTTTGATTAAGGTTGATTAAGGTTTTTTAGTTTTTATACTTTCTTTGTTCCATAAAAGCACAATAACAATAATATTTTTATTAAAAATTAATTAAAATGACAAAATGCCATAAAACTTCTCAAGAGAGTTTTCTGATATCTTACAATGGGGTACATAAACAAGATTTGAGGAAAAAACAACAAAGAACAATGCTGAAGTTATCTATGATATAGTGAACAATTTTATTATTCAAAAAAAGTATATATGGAAGTATATAATCATTACTTTTATGGATCTGAAAAGAGGACCTTATACTGAATAAGATTATATGATATGGCCTTACCTTTTTTGCCGGGCTGCTTTCTTGTGACGGGGACAGGTTCACTGGCAAATGTGAGTCTGTTTCAGAGTCTTGTTCTACCTGTAACAACATGAAAACTTCTGTAATACAAAAGATTGCAGTGTGCTTTCATTCTTAGTTTGGGCATCTTGAGGGGGGGAGGGAATGGGTGGCAAATGGTGAAATGATGGCCATGTTGCAAGCTCTGCCACTTTTGTATGTGCACTGTGACATAACATGATGATGATGATGATGATTAAACTTGTCCCTGCCCATCTCCCCCAACAGGGGACTCTGGGGGGCTTACAACATATTAAAATAATAAATAAATATACAGTTAAAATTTATAAGAGAACACATTTACAAGAATAAAAGGAAAAGGAAAAATCCAGGAGGCCGATGGAAGCAACACCAGGCCTCTAGGGGACTAGCCAACCCCATATCTGATGACTTCATAAAGGGTAGAGCTCACCTCTCAGTGCTGATTATTGGATTCTGTAGATGACTTTGATACTCAGTTTTTAACATTCCCTCACACTGTAATATGACTTAGAAAAGGACAGGACTTCCAGAGATGAGCTGATTTAATTTTTAAAGGTTGAGAAGTTTATTCTCCATCCTATTAGTTTTCAGAATGCACCCTTCCTCCCAACTATTAGGAAAGGATGCTTTTCATACCAGTTTGTGGTGTGGTGAGAAGGAAGAGGAAACAGATGCTACATTTGTTGTCATTTTTACATTGAGAATAAAACCTGGCTCCCAATGAGAGAAATTCAGAGCCAAGTTCCCCCCCCCCTTCCCCTATATTTACTACACCATTGCAATGCCTGATATTTTGGTACTGTATACTGAAATAATAGATACAATCTTTAAAGCACTGTCACTATACAACCACAGGTCAGTTGTAGTTTTGTGCACTCTGCTAGAAATTTCCACTGAATAAAGTAGGACTTGCAAAATTTATTGTAAATGAACCTGCTGAACAATAGCAATTTGTGCAGTATCAGGACTTGATAAAATAAAGGACTTGCTACAGACATTTTATTTATGTAATGAGAATGCTATGAAGGTTCACATCTCATTTTCCCCCCTTAGCGTTAACAGGAAGCAAAAGTTTACTTCCATTAAGAGTTTAGATTTCTGCATTTGATCTCCATTGGATACTTGGAAAGAGCTTCCTAGAAATGAGTGATGGGACTTAGATGTGAAGCCTTGGGAGGAAAAAAACAATGATTCAGAAACAAAATTCCCAAGGCTTTTGCTTTCCTTTGGAAAATGTTAGAACAAGTAAAAACAAAACAAGAAACCCTTCAATGAAGTATTTACTATTAAAATAATGCTTAGAATAAGACAAGAGTTTATTCACTGTTACCTGTTACTCCTTCGAAGTACAGTAGGCAGACTTTTATTTAGAGCATCAGAACACTACAGTTCGATAGAGAGAGAAGTAGAACTCTATTTGTGCTTAGTGTCCTGGAACATGTTAATTATTGGGGCTGTGCAAAGTTTGTGAAAATGATGCTTCACAAAGCACATTACAATAAGTGATATATGCTTCCTCAAAGTGTTAAAGCAGCTTTAGAGCTTTTTTAACATCACAGTACTGAGTTTGCCTGATTAATTGAAAACTACCAGCTTCAGTTTATGCTAAGAAATCAATTTGGTTCAAGAGAAAAGTACTGAAGAGAAATATGAAATAAGGTAATTGGATAAATGGCTGTAAAAAGTGAACATTTCCAGGGTTTCTGCTTGTTTTTGCCCTCAAAGTCTGGCTGAGTATACCAAGTTAGCACTTTGCAGCTACAGGGCTATTATCTCTTTTCCTTTTCTATTATGTGACAAACAAATAAATAAATAGGTTTCCTGAAACCCCCATGTAATAAAGCATTTAATGTTTAAAACTTTCAACACACATGCCTTACATGTTGAAAGATAACTTCATTTTCAATGAAAAATATTTTGAATACTTGAATAATGTAACCATCAAGTATTCCATAAATACATTCCATGTATAAGAGAGTAATACTATCCATCTCATCTTCTGAACTTTTCCAATTGAGTATTTTGTTTTTCATCTTTATCTTTCAATATAGAAAAAATAGAGCAAGTAGATAAATGTGTGCATCTTAATAGAATGTTTGGTAAAAATGAGAAAATGCTGGAAGAAAGGCATTGGGTAATTTGTGCTGTATTATGTGGCTTCTATTATATGACAGTGAAAGTTGGGTATGTCAGGAGAAATATAAAAATTGAACACAGTGGGAAATGGGATACTTAAGTGGTAAAGCATGTGGTAAAACAAAAAGAGATAGGGCAAAAAATGAATGCATGTTGAAATATATTTATAAGATTTATAAACTGACCCATTGCTAAGATTCCATGTGGTGTAAAAATTTAATCAAAGTAGTACACAAAATTATAACTCTCCAGAAGAACATCGGGGACATACTTGCCTTAGGGATTAAGCTGTTCAAAAAGAGGAAAACAGCTACTGAGAATGGCTACCTCTTTGGCCCTGTGTGTCATATGTCCTGACAGAACTTATCTATTCACCTGAGCCAGGCAGACAGAATTTACTTGGGATATACACAGCCCTGAATCACATAGCTAAGAAAGAATGCTGTGGCTGACAGTACTGAAGGCCACACTGAGGTCTAGCAGGACAAGGATGCTGGTAGTCCCTCCATCCATGCCTCATTGTTAGTTATCAATCTGAGCAACCAGTATGGTTTCCATCCCATACTCTGCCCTGAACCCTGACTACCATGGATCCAGTTAATCTGCTTCTTTCTAGAGCCCTTAGTAATTGACAGCTCATAATTTTCTTCATAACCTTCCCCAAGGCGAGGTTGGATATAGGAAGATAATTGTCCATCATTTCTGATCCCACCTAATGTGGATTGAATAAACAAGCAAGTGATTCCCTCCCTCCCTCCCTCCCTCCCTCCCCTCTCTCTCTCTCTTGGTAGGTATCGTCATATAGAGAAAATGACTGAGGATTTAATAGCAAAACCAAATATACGAAGACTGTGTAAGCTGAGAGAAGAGAGATGATCAAGAAAGTTGTGGTTGGATGAAATTGATGAGATCTTCACAAAGAGGAGAATTTAGAGAACAAAAGGCAATGCATGATGGAATCCAGGATGGCTTTCAAGGAACGATATGGAGAGGTATAGTGATTGTTAGTGAAATCATCTAGATTTATAGGTTGTTGTGGAGTTTTTTGGTCTTTAATTTTTTGGCTTACCACGCTTTACATAATGTTGCTAATACAAATGGGAATAATGTGATAAGCATGGTATATATGCTATGTATATACTAAGATGATATTTAATGCACAATAGATTGAATATTTAAATTTCTGCCCAACTTCTTATGACTTTCAATTCCTGATTCTAATTACAAAGTCCTTGAGATCCAGAGACGTTTATTCATTTTAAGAAACAGCATATAAAAATGAATTATGAAAAACATTGATGGCCAAGTTGCAACCCCTCTGTTCTCCGAGTAATACATTCCACCTGGGAATGTTCAAGTCAAAACCTGGAAAAAACGGAGCTGCATAAATGAATATTATACATCCCTATTTTAAATAATAAAATTAACAGAGATAAACATAAGGAATATATTCTAACTGGTTGCTATATCCTTAAAGTGCCATCTAGTGGAAGCTGTCACAACATTTTATGTTAGAATGAAATACTCATATGGTCACTACCTCAAGCTAAAGCTGGCAATTCCAAATATGTTGGAAAAGAATTAAAGTAGCCAGCTGCAGAGTACCCATGAGAAAAAGACTCACCTGAACACTTCTGTTACTCTGACACCGGAAATAAACCATGAAATCTTACACAGTACTCACCATTATTTGGAAACTGGAAATAATTTATCTACTTATTTGTGCTTTGTTTTGTTAGATTGGGACACAGAGGGTTAGAGAAACAAATTGGATTTTAGCAAATTATTTTCTCATAAAGAGAGACTAATTGGTTCAGTAGGACTTACTCCTAGATAAGCATGTATGCCAGGGTTGTACTGTACTGTCAGCTGCCTAGAATTAGACTGAAATAGCACACAAGTTGCAGCAAATAAATTAATAAGCAAACACATTTATGATTTCAGACTTTTTAATTATGTTGTCATTAAGGGATGCTTCATACATATATGCAATCTAGTCATGATGATTGGCTATGGCAATCCAAGCTGTCTTAATTTAAAAAACATTTGAAATGAATTGTGCCTATGAAGGCACCTGGTTGCCCTGAATTTATACAAGTTGCCCACAACATTCAAGTTGCAAACTTATCATGAACATTCTTCCTCCTACTCTGCCTGCTTGGAAAATGATTCGCAGTAATTTAGTTATTTACTACATTTCTATACTGCCACACAGGTGGTATAAAAGATGGCTGCTGCATTTTGTACTAATTTTGTACCAACTGCAGCTTCTGCCAAGGTAACCCCATGTAGAGAACATTGCACTAATATAGGAGATGTAACCAGGCTGCTGGAAAGCAGTGGCTTTTACCTGCCTATCTAGGAGTAACTGAGTATCTAGGAGGACCCCCCAAGTGATAACCTGACCTTCGGGGGTAATGTTATCGTATTCAGAGTAATCATTAGAGCAGATATAGTGCCATATCATTTCTGAATACACTGTAGCTTAAAACTTTCTAGGATTCAGCTTCAGCTTGCTTCTTCCCAACCAGTTTTTTACAGCCTCTAAACCCTGGGAAAGGACCTTCACCATAACATGGAGCCAGGGGGGTGGGGTGGGCAGACATATATTGATATTGTGACGCTCACCCAACCAGGTTTTGCTCATACATGCCAAGTCCACTTATTGACAAGTAAATACTGGATGAACATGGTATTACTACACACTGAACCATGTTTACCAGCGATAACTTGAAGCCAAAACCTCTAGTAATCTCATCATCAACAAGAACAAGGCCACCATGCAGCAATCAGCACTAAATTGCAGGCCACCGTTCCCTGGAGTGGTCAACCCACTCCTTCCCCATACTATCATCCCGTACTGATCCTCATTGAATATGACATCTTTGCCTTATTTCTCTGCTGGATCTTTCCATTTCTCCCTATCCCTTTTTCAACATGGCCAGTAGAGCAACCCTGAACCAAATTCCCTAAGTCTTCTCCGTTTTCCAACTTCCATGTAATGCAACTGACAAGGTCTCAGTTGCTCAGACAAGGGGGGCGTCTGGCAACCAACCACTCAGCTTGACCCTCCTTGATCCATACACCTTTAATTTTACTCTCACTACAACCTATTTCCATAAAAAGCTACCCTAGTTATCCTTCACACCACATTCCTAGTCTCATGAGGGCTAGTAAAAGCAAGAGTCCTCATCCCCCTATTCTCTTGTTCCAGAGGGCTTCTGTGTTCACCCTGCTTCTTGTACTTTCTTTGTGAATGGTCTGTATAGTATTGATGACAATCTTGTTCACGATCCAAAGTTTTACAGTCACCCAGGCTTCCCAGAAGGATCGTGACTTCCCCTAGCACTTTCAGGCCCACAAATCACTTTCACTTTAACTGGAAACCCAGGCCCAGCAGCTCTTACCCAGGTTCTCAGGATATAAATTCCATGTTTAGTAATCTTAAACAATTCTAGTCTGAAAAAGTACTATTCCTTGTATTTCTAACCAGGGAAATGTGGGCAAGCATACATTATTTTATATCTAATTTTTAACTACCTCAAAATATTTTTTAAATGAAAGGTAAGATGTAAAGGTTTATTATACAAAGAGGATTCTCTTTCTCAACAATTATGATCAGCTTATGTTAACTCTTGCTCTTTCTTCAAAAGAAAAAAAAACTGTCAAAGCCAATTATTACTTCACATACAATCATTTCACAGCTTTATTCCAACATAGCTATATTCACCATTCCAACCCCTCCCCAAATATACACAGGCAAAATAATTTTATATTTATTTATCATACCTTCCCTTTATTTAAATCTTCAGCAATTTTACCCCAAATTTTATTGCTGACAAAGCCTTTTCTCTTGTTACTGAGTATTTATTTATCTTATTTATTTAAAACATTTATATAGCTGCCCATCTTGTACCAAACTCTGGGTGGCTCACAACCAAGGAATAACACCACATCTATATAAAATAAAAATATTTAAACCAAAGATATTAAAACCAAAAAGTACTGAAACCAAAAACCTGGCAACATAACTAAACTTAGCTCACGCTATCCCAGCACTTAGGGGAAAAGCCAGGTCTTGAGTGCTTTTCGGAAGGTTAAAAGTGTCGGGGCCTGCCAAATTTCAGAGGGAAGGATTGATCAGCATATCCTGTATTTATTACCTGTGGATTACTGCTGAAATCCGATGCACCATTCCTCTCCATATCCTTACAGTTGTAACAATCTTTTAAAAGTACTTTCTATTTCAGATATATGCATATTTCTGCAAAAGGTAAATATACAGTATGTATCCTCTGAAATGCATAAGACTTCATGAAGCCCATTTATAAAGAAGAGAGCATGAAACCACCCTTTGCAGAAATATATTTCAATAATAATATAGGATAATGGTGATGGGAATGACAATATTTACTTGAAGTCACTTTTCAGATGAGATGCTATCAGGATTACAGAGTGCAAGCATTCTCCAAAAATCAAAATTTATGGAGAGAAAAATAATTGCCACCACTACCTGGAATCTTTATGAATCTGTTAATCACATATTGCCTGGATTTATGCAACTTCAGGTAAATCTAAACTTTCTAGGCGGTGTTAGGCAGAAAGACAACTCAACTTCTCAGAATTTTTTGATGCCAAAGGATGTCAATTATCTAGTTCTGAGTAACTAACAGGTCCTTAATGAGTAGGGAATTTGAAAAAAAGAAAGAGTAAAGCATGAATTGAGTAATGTAAGAGTTATTCATTATTTCTGTTCATTAACTGAATATTTTAACTTTAATATTTTACATTAGAGCAGATCATGTAAATTATGACCACATAATGACATTAGTTACATTCACATCTCTATATGGGTTGCTTAAGAATGGTGTTTTGGTGTACTGTAGTCTTAAAGAGGCAATAGCACTGACCAGACTTTGTAATGAAAAGAAAAATAGTTCCAAGATTTCCTGAAGCTAAGTTCTACTTGTTACATTTTCTCAGCAATTGACAATTTCATGCTGGAATCAGCCCTTCTGAAACACTGTGGTTGATTAATAGACTAAAGGCCTGCTAACTGAAAGGTTATTCCACTGATTTCCATTCCTTCTGTTGGTTTTATTTCTGTCAGTTTAATTGCTTGTATAGAAACTGACCTATGTGACATCAAAGCATATTATGTATAGCAGGTCTTGTGAGATTCTATGACAGCACTGCCCAAATACATGGGGGTAGAGAGCAGGTAACAGACCTGCAAGGGTTTGGTACCCTTGCCTACTGTTGATAGATAGATAGATAGATAGATAGATAGATAGATAGATAGATAGATAGATAGATAGATAGACAGACAGACAGACAGACAGACAGACAGACAGACAGACAGACAGACAGACACAGTTTATTACAGTCTTAGACCAGTACAAGAAGTTTGTTCATGAGTGACCTATGTTCACTTATAAAACTAAGAAATCTTTAGATAACATTTAATACATATTTAGGATACATATATAAAGCAACCTGGCACAAAACCATAGATAGAATTCAGATGAAGCAGTCTATGTCTAAGATATAAGTAAGGTAGTATTTACCTAAAATATAATAACATCTAAAATTTCAAAAATTTGATGACATCTAATACTGTTGCTAGCATAAGTAACTCTTCACACTGGGAAGCCACAAGAACAACAGGCCACCTGCCCAAAGTACAAAGAAAGAAGGTCCATCTTAATTTGGTACTGAATAACTTGATTTTAAATAATATTATAAATAAAAAGAAACATTCTTTCTTTCCGTTGGCCTAGATTGCCATCTGGCTTTCCAAATATAGTTATTCCTGTGAGGTTTTTTTTTTTTTTTAAATTAACAATTGCTGAAATGAATCAACTTAAGCATTGGAGCCATTATCCTCTCCTACCCATCCTCCTGCAAATAAAATAAATAAATATCATATATATTTTAGTAAGTCAGTCACACAACAGATTTGAAGATGTGCAAAACTGTGCAGTCCTTTCCTAGAAATTTATATATATTTTATATATATGTATGTATGTATGTATGTGTGTGTGTGTATATATATATATATATATATCCATATCCATATCCATATCCATATCCATATCCATATCCTAGTGCTTATCCATAACCTATGCATAACAACAACCTTAAAATAATGCAGCTCAACTACTGTATCTGACCATGGCAATATAGAGTGGTAATTCCATGAAACCAGTATAAGGAGCCCGTCAGTCTAGAAATCAGATACAATTAATCAAAGAAGCTAAAGAATGTGCAATGCCAAAATCCTGCTCCCCTTTGAATCATTTCCATCATTCCTCTGTTCTGAAAACAGACTTTTTAAACTTGTATTTAGTATGTTCTTTTCAGCCAAGAACCCCATTAAGTAATGTAACCCATATGTGTATAACAATTCCGGTTCTGTACAAAGCTGATTTATAAGCTCCAACTAGTATGTATAACATTTTGATCGCTTTAATACCTATAGGCATACAAGAGGAGAGGATGGCTTTTAGCCCTGGCCAAAATACCAACATTTGGTTAGTTTTTTAAAACTATCAAAGAAAGCAATGCTTCATTTGATAGTATTATTTTCTCCAGCCGCAGCAATGACATAGAGAAAGTTAAAAGCTTTCCTTTATCAGACAACAATGTACAAAGAAAAGGTTTTACCACTGTTTGCTCAGTCTTTATTCAGATCATTGGGAGCTCTTTACAAAGTTACACTGTACTCACACCCGGTGTACAGTAACCACTCTCTGTGGTTTGAGGAATGAACTTCGTCATACAACGCCCCGTAGATTCAGAAACATTTTTATCTCTTTTTCCTTAAGATTAAGCTTTGCCTAGCTGTTCAAGGGTGCAAAGGCATACTGATATTAAAGTATATCCTCTTTGTTTACTTACCTGGGTTTGTATATCAGTTCAAAGGATATTTTTGAACTTCAAGAATATTAAAAACTGAATAAATTGTCCTTGACCAGTAATATAGTGTTTTCAGTCATCTCTGAACATCTGATCATAATAATGTGAGAAATTGCTTGTATTTCTGTGTATAAGGCTGCTGAAAAACAAGTCTTTTCTTGCACATCCTTATGAATGCACTATGTTCTGTCAGCATTCTTTTTACAAGTTAGAGACTTATCTATTACTTATACGATTCATGGTTATAAGCATAACTTGCAAGGAAGGAAGAATCATCTCTGTGCTAACAGTAGTTTATGTCATTTCATTTCTAAAACTATACTCTTATAATTTTATGGCAAACAACCTTATACTATGATCTGTCCCTATTCAAACAGATTAAAACTCTATATTCTAAGAAACAAATACATATACACATACTCTGCCCAGCATGTATTTATTTATTTATTTATGCATACATAAATGTATAACACATTTATGTATGCATAAATAAATAAATAAATTTAGGTTACTAATCTCAATTTAAATTACCTGATTTTTTTTTTTTAACCTATTAGTGTAGAGTAGCAATTCTTACCTAATGTATATATATAAAAAAGAAATGCCATGCCTGGGAAAACAAATTATGAAGAAGGAAAAAGCATGTTGATTCTATATTTATAATTTAAAAGTCTACCTGTTCCTGAAGACTGAAGTTCATATAGCTTGATTTGGGTTGAGTGCTTGGCTCAGTATTTATGACAGGAAGAGAAATCTGCAGAATACAATCAGAGTCAATCTTTTTATGTAGCATGATCAGAAGAAACTGTAGTTAAATAAATAAATAAATATCAGGTTAAAGTTTAACTACAGTTTTAAACTTGCAGAAGAATTTTGGAGTCGTTTTCTTCTTTGGGGAACCGTAAGACCTTCAAGTGAAGTAGGAATTCAAAAGAAAAATGAATAAATACAATAAACATTTAAACAGGAAGCCAAACTTTGGTTTAAAAAGAAACAAATTATGCCATGTGGGACAGAATATGAATTCTATTGATATACAGGTGAAACTCGAAAAATTAGAATATCGTGCAAATGTTCATTTATGTCAGTATGGCAACTCAAAAGGTGAAACCAATATATGAGATAGACGCATTACATGCAAAGCGAGATATGTCAAGCGTTACTTTGGTATAACTGTGATGATTACGGCGTACAGCTTATGAAAACCCCAAATTCACAATCTCAGAAAATTAGAATATTACATGACATCAATAACACAAGGTTTGGAAATAGAACAATATCGGACCTCTGCAAAGCATAAGCATGCATATGCACTCAGTACTTGGTTTGGGCCCCTTTTGCAGCAATGACTGCCGCAATGCGGCGTAGCATGGATGCTATCAGCCTGTGGCACTGCTGAGGTGTTATGGAAGACCAGGATGCTTCAATAGCGGCCTTCAGCTCCGCTGCATTGTTCGGTCTCATGTCCCTCATCTTTCTCTTGGCAATGCCCCATAGATTCTCTATGGGGTTCAGGTCAGGCGAGTTTGCTGGCCAATCAAGCACAGTAATCCCATGGTCATTGAACCAGGTTGTGGTACTTTTGGCAGTGTGGGCAGGTGCCAGGTCCTGCTGGAAAATGGAGTCAGCATCCCCATAAAGCTCGTCTGCAGAAGGAAGCATGAAGTGCTCCAAAATCTCCTGGTAGATGGCTGCATTGACCCTGGACTTAATGAAGCACAGTGGACCAACCCCAGCAGATGACATGGCTCCCCAAATCAACACAGACTGTGGAAACTTCACACTGGACTTCAAGCATCGAGCATTGTGTGCCTCTCCATTCTTCCTCCAGACTCTGGGTCCTTGGTTCCCAAATGAGATGCAAAAGTTGCTCTCATCAGAAAAGAGGACTTTGGACCACTGGGCAACAGACCAGTTCTTTTTTTCTGTAGCCCAGGTAAGACGCTTCTGACGTTGTTTGTTGTTCAGGAGCGGCTTGACAAGAGGAATACGACATTTGAAGCCCATGTCCAGGATCCGTCTGTGTGTGGTGGCTCTTGATGCACTAACTCCAGCCTCAGTCCACTCCTTGTGAAAGTCTCCAACACTTTTGAATGGCCTTTCCTGACAATCCTCTCCAGGCTGCGGTCATCCCTGCTGCTTGTGCACCTTTTTCTACCACACTTTTCCCTCCCACATAACCTTCTATTGATGTGCTTTGATACAGCACTTTGGGAACATCCAACTTCTTTTGCAATTACCTTTTGGGGCTTTCCCTCCTTATGGAGGGTGTCAATGATGGTTTTCTGCACAACTGTCAGGTCAGCAGTCTTTCCCATGCTTGTGATTCCTACTGAACCAGCCCGAGAGACCATTTAAAGGCTCAGGAACTCTTTGCAGGTGTTATGGATTCATTAGCTGATTAGAGTGGGACACTTTGAGCCTAGAATATTGAACCTTTTCACACTATTCTAATTTTCTGAGATTGTGAATTTGGGGTTTTCATAAGCTGTACGCCATAATCATCACAATTATGCCAAAGTAAGGCTTGACATATCTCGCTTTGCATGTAATGCGTCTATCTCATATATTGGTTTCACCTTTTGAGTTGCCGTACTGACATAAATGAACATTTGCACGATATTCTGATTTTTCGAGTTTCACCTGTAGGAAAAGGATAGCAAGAAGTCAAGGGAATGTGAGAAAACATTAAATATAGAAGGAAAATTGTCACCAAGTGGCAACTCTCATGGAAACATTTCCTGAATATACAACTAACATAAAACTAACAGGATCAGTACTGCTGTCAATATCCCCATACTGATCAACCTCTGTAAAGATGCCTTTTTAATGATTTGTATAAGCAAAAATTATAGTTGCAAAATTACAATTAGGATTGTTAATTTACACAGTTTTACAGGTTAAAGTATTCTGTTTGTCTATTTGATTTTAAATAAAAGAATGGAGTATTTTTATTTAATATTATTAATTAATATTTATTAATTATTAATAAATATTTTTAGCTGGTGGAAACAATGGATGTTTGAAGTGTGATGTGGGCAGAAGGGCTGTCACAGAGGTCCTTTTGCTTTCCCAGTTTAAAAAAATCTACGGTAGAGGCGTAACCATTCTTAAAACAAAAGAAATCAGTGTGATACAGAGATTGGTGAGTAGCCCTTGATCACATTATTATTTCAGAAATAAAGCAGATTCTAGCCTTCTACATAGATTGGACATATACTTTTAAAAGACTATGTCCAATAGCAAAACAGTTCTGAGACTTACAGGTGAAACTCGAAAAATTAGAATATCGTGCAAATGTTCATTTATGTCAGTAAGGCAACTCAAAAGGTGAAACCAATATATGAGATAGACGCATTACATGCAAAGTGAGATATGTCAAGCCTTACTTTGGCATAATTGTGATGATTATGGCGTACAGCTTATGAAAACCCCAAATTCATAATCTCAGAAAATTAGAATAGTGTGAAAAGGTTCAATATTCTAGGCTCAAAGTGTCCCACTCTAATCAGCTAATGAATCCATAACACCTGCAAAGGGTTCCTGAGCCTTTAAATCATATGTGTCAAACTCAAGGCCCGCGGGCCACATCCGGCCCGGCGTGTAATTATATCCGGCCCACAAGATCATTTTATATATTATTGTTATTAATGGCCCGGCGATATGAAGCGCTGGTAACACAATAAACTACAGATCCCATAATGCAGCGCTTCAGCTGCCTTGCCAAACGCTTCCCGTGTTAATCAAGTCTAACTTATGATGCTGCAAGTTATTGCAAAGCTAGCCCTCACGATGCCGAAGAGAAAAGTTGATTCTGAAAACAGAGCCTTTAAAAACCGATGGGAGGCTGAGTATATGTTTACTGACATTGCCGGTAAACCCGTGTGTCTCATTTGTGGAGCTAATGTGGCTGTAATTAAAGAATTTAATCTAAGACGGCACTATGAGACAAAACATCAGGATAACCTGAAAGACCTGAATGCAGAGCAGAAGATACAGAAAGCAGAAGAGTTAAAGAAGAATCTGACACTTCAGCAGACATTTTTTACCCGTGCAAAATCACAAAGTGAAACTGCTGTGAAAGCAAGTTTTATCGTGGCAGAGGAGATCGCCAAATCAGCCAGGCCATTTACCGAGGGAGAATTTCTGAAGAGCTGCATGATCAAGGTGTTTGACATCTTATTTCCAGACAAAAAGCAGATGCTGGCAAATGTAAGCCTGAGTAGAAATACGATTGCTGATCGAGTTTGTGAGATGGCCACTGATTTAAGAACACAGTTGAGTGAAAGAAGCAAAGACTTTATTGCATACTCTCTTGCTGTGGATGAAAGTACTGACATGACTGATACTGCACAGCTGGCCATCTTCATCCGTGGAGTGGACTCCAATTTGCACGTTACAGAGGAAATAATGGACATTAAATCGATGCACGGGACGACTGGAAAAGACATTTTTGAAAATGTATGTCAAAGTATAACTGACATGAAACTGCCCTGGGACAAACTTATTGCACTTACATGGAGCACCATCTATGTGTGGTGAAAAAAGTGGACTAGTGGGAAGGATGCGAGTGAAGATGCAGGAGGAGAACTGTACTGGTGAGTTAACGGCATATCACTGCATCATACACCAGGAAGCACTATGTGGCAAAGTCCTAAAGATGGACAATGTAATGAGCACTGTAACACAAACCGTAAACTTTATCCAAGCTAAAAGTTTAAATCACTGGCAATTTCAGTCCTTTATGCGGGAGATAGATTCAGAGTTTGCTGACATTCCTTATCACACAGAGGTGCATTGGCTAAGTCAGGGAAAAGTTCTCAACAGAGTTTTTGAGCTCAGCAACGAAATCTGTCAGTTCATGGACAGTAAAGGAAAAGACTCCACTAATTTTAGGGATGAAAAGTGGAAATGTGAGTTGGCATTTCTGGTTGACATAACAGCTCATCTCAACGCCTTAAACCTCCAGCTCCAGGGACGTGACCGCATGATCACTGACATGTATGACACAGTGAAGGCATTTCAAGTGAAGCTGCTTTTATGGGAGACACAAATGCACCAGTGCAACTTGCCCCACTTTCCCTGTTGCCAAGTAATGTTGAACCAAGTCGGCACAACGGTGTTCCCAAACACGCACTTTGCTGATAAACTGAGCGCACTGCGCACTGAGTTCCCACGGCGCTTTGGTGATTTTGAAGAACAAAAAAAGAATTTTGAGTTGCTTCGCAACCCATTTGCCGTCGATGTGGAAACCGCACCTGTGCAGATTCAGATGGAGCTGATTGAGCTGCAGTGTAATGGTACACTGAAGGCAAAGTACGACACTGCATGGCCTGCAGAGTTTATTCACTCCATTCCCGCAGAAATGCCCCAGCAGCTCGATTCACTCCATTCCCGCAGAAATACATGCAGCTCGAACCTTGTGCATGTTTGGTAGCACATATCTGTGTGAGAAGCTCTTCTCAGTGATGAAGACTAACAAAACAGCACACAGGAGTCGTCTCACTGATGAGCACCTGTAGTCCATCCTGAGAATCTCCACAACACAGAACCTCACACCAAATATAAACGAACTTGTTGCCAAAAAAAGATGCTAGGCGTCCAGCTCTGATAAAATGACATAAGAGCAAAGACAACTGAATGATTTGATTTGTTATTGCTGAAAAGCACAAATTTTATTTATATTTCCAGGTTTTGTTATGCAGCATGTTCATATTTTGAATTTGTATAATTTTAACAGGATATATTTTTATGGAGAGCAAAAACTTTTGGGATATTTAAAATTTAAGTTTATTTTTTATATAAAATGACATAAGAGTAAAGAAATTTGAATGTTTGTTCTTTTAACGTTTATTTTATTTCTAACTTGTATAATTTAGACAGGATATATTTTGGAGAGCAAAATATCATGAGTTATTTAAGGTTTGAGTTGATTTATTCCGGAATAATATTCCTGTCTGTTTTTATTCATATTTATGTTCAAAAAAGTTAAGTTTTTAAAGTTTTAAAGTTTTAAAAGTTTAGTTTTAGTGTGTTCAATAAATGTTTATCCTGTTCGGCCCGCGACCTAAAGTGTGTTTTGGATTTTGGCCCCCTGTGCAATTGAGTTTGACACCCCTGCTTTAAATGGTCTCTCGGGCTGGTTCAGTAGGAATCACAAGCATGGGAAAGACTGCTGACCTGACAGTTGTGCAGAAAACCATCACTGACACCCTCCATAAGGAGGGAAAGCCCCAAAAGGTAATTGCAAAAGAAGTTGGATGTTCCCAAAGTGCTGTATCAAAGCACATCAATAGAAGGTTATGTGGGAGGGAAAAGTGTGGTAGAAAAAGGTGCACAAGCAGCAGGGATGACCGCAGCCTGGAGAGGATTGTCAGGAAAAGGCCATTCAAAAGTGTTGGGGACTTTCACAAGGAGTGGACTGAGGCTGGAGTTAGTGCATCAAGAGCCACCACACACAGACGGATCCTGGACATGGGCTTCAAATGTCGTATTCCTCTTGTCAAGCCGCTCCTGAACAACAAACAACGTCAGAAGCGTCTTACCTGGGCTACAGAAAAAAAGAACTGGTCTGTTGCCCAGTGGTCCAAAGTCCTCTTTTCTGATGAGAGCAACTTTTGCATCTCATTTGGGAACCAAGGACCCAGAGTCTGGAGGAAGAATGGAGAGGCACACAATGCTCGATGCTTGAAGTCCAGTGTGAAGTTTCCACAGTCTGTGTTGATTTGGGGAGCCATGTCATCTGCTGGGGTTGGTCCACTGTGCTTCATTAAGTCCAGGGTCAACGCAGCCGTCTACCAGGAGATTTTGGAGCACTTCATGCTTCCTTCTGCAGACGAGCTTTATGGGGATGCTGACTCCATTTTCCAGCAGGACCTGGCACCTGCCCACACTGCCAAAAGTACCACAACCTGGTTCAATGACCATGGGATTACTGTGCTTGATTGGCCAGCAAACTCGCCTGACCTGAACCCCATAGAGAATCTATGGGGCATTGCCAAGAGAAAGATGAGGGACATGAGACCGAACAATGCAGCGGAGCTGAAGGCCGCTATTGAAGCATCCTGGTCTTCCATAACACCTCAGCAGTGCCACAGGCTGATAGCATCCATGCTACGCCGCACTGTGGCAGTCATTGCTGCAAAAGGGGCCCAAACCAAGTACTGAGTGCATATGCATGCTTATGCTTTGCAGAGGTCCAATATTGTTCTATTTCCAAACCTTGTGTTATTGATGTCATGTAATATTCTAATTTTCTGAGATTGTGAATTTGGGGTTTTCATAAGCTGTATGCCATAATCATCACAATTATACCAAAGTAAGGCTTGATATATCTCGCTTTGCATGTAATGCATCTATCGCATATATTGGTTTCACCTTTTGAGTTGCCATACTGATATAAATGAACATTTGCACGATATTCTAATTTTTCGAGTTTCACCTGTAGTTTGGTGTAGTGGTGAAGGCACCAGGCTACAAACCAGGAGACCGTGAGTTCTAGTCCTGCCTTAGGCATGAAGCCAGCTGGATGACCTTGGGCCAGTCACTCTCTCTCAGCCCTCCAAAGAAAGCAATGGCTAACTGCTTCCCCAAAACTGCAGGGACTTTCAGACTACTACTACTATTACTTCAACCTATGAGAACAAGCTCAGTCACTATTTGCAAATCTTAGTTATTGTAGCCTAAGTGCAAATGAGTAATATACCCTGAGAGAAATAGGTAGATTGTAGGTAGAAAATAGGTAAGAGCCAAAAAATTCAGATCAGAGTTAGGCTTAATGATTTCTGAAGAACTGAAGGGCTCATAAGTTGCCCATTGAAAGCCCCTCTCAGAACTGTTTTGCTATTGGAAATAGTCTAACTGAATAGATTCTATTCTATTTAACCAAATGCTTCTCTTTTACAGTGATTTCACCACTCCTATTTCTGGTTATTTGGAAAAATAATTACTGAATTGATAACAAATTATTTGGAAACATTTTTTCTATCCACTTTTGCCTCTGAATACAATTATTTTTAAACTATAAGATGTTATTGTTGAAGTTAACTACTGGGCATTTCCTAAAATTATACTTAACAGTGGTGTCTTTGTCTTGCATGCTCTGATGGGTGCCAATAGAGGCGAATGGATGCTTGGGCAAGGAAAAAAAACTTTTTACTTTTCCCTTTTAAGATAGATATTAAGCATAATATCATGCTGAAATTATTGACACACCTGTGATACAAAGGGCCTTGGAGGTAGAGCAGGTGGTGGTGGTATCCAGCCTGATCTAACTGTTGAAACAAAAGAACAAAAACAACATATATGAATGTAATGGGTAACTATGGGTACCTATCAGGACAATTTAACTTCTTCATACAAATTAATTTAATAATATAAACTTGAACAATCTGTTGCCATACTTCTGTCTTCCACAATATATATATGTATATTATATATGTTTTTTTATTAAATACAACACAATCAACACAGATTCAGTTAAGTTTCAGCAAAAGGCACACATGCCTTCTTTGTAAGCCCACTTTTTCCTTTAAAGAGGAAATAAAAATAACACGAAGCCAAATTTTAATATCAACATTATAGAACAATAAAATGAAATGAGATTATGCGAAAAAGTAAAATTGCATGCATAAAATCATTGGGTATAATTAGGTATTCTGGGATAATTTTGAATGAATGAATGAGTAAAATAATATTTGTTATTATGTATGTATGAGTAATTTACCAAGAAAAAAAAATCCTAAGCTTTTAAATGTTCAGTAGTATCTACTATTGTATCAAAATGGTACAATGCAGATCCAATTTCAGATTCATACATTTTTAATATTCACATAGGTTCACATTGTCATTTAATGACAGTAAAGATACTGAAAGCAAACATATACTTAGATATAATGCAAAGTCTTGCTTAATTATATGGTACCACAGGTATGCTTATAGGAAATCTATAGGTCTATAGCTGCCTGGAAAAGTTGATAGTGTTTCCTGCAGGGAAATGCTATAAATTTGCAGGTGCGCTGAAATATTCATGGGTGCTAGAAGTATAAGCAACAGGTGATGAGAAACAGAAGTATTATCTAAAATATGATTATGTCAGATTTTTAATTCAAGTAAACTCAATTTTAAATTTAAGTAATGGCTGTTGCAAGGATGCAGATTTGTTATTCAATTTTTCAACTTGGGTTGGTTGTTGTTGTTTTTACTTACCTAATATGCATTTTCAGCGCTAAGTCATTTGTTTCCTGTAAGAACTCTACAAACTCTGGAATGGCATTTTTAGCATTTTCTTTGAATTGTAATCTCTGTTTGGGTTTTATTACTTAATTCTTTCTCATTTTCTCTGATCATGGGAAATAAAGCATCGGTATTTCTTTCTACATATTCCCCTTGGTTAGAAAAACCTTGCTGACCTCTCTCTGAAGGTCACTGAATCTGACTGCATTTTGAGAAATGGTTTCCAATTTCACAGAAGTCAGGATGGTGCAAGTTTTTCTTCACTGTGTTGCAAGTAATGGGAAGCATCTTAGTCAATATCAAGTCAATATGAAGATAGTACGAAGTGAAGCAGGTTGGTAATTTACGCACTTATGTCAACTTACTTTATTTTTTCATTTAAACCATTATTTGAGTAGTCAATAGCTGATTATTACTGCAGTAAAGAGAGCTACAGTATAACCCAAGATGAGCAATCCTCTGGAAATGTATAGTTAAAGGACAAATCTCAAAGGAATTGAAACTGACAGAAATTAAAGCAAATCTCCACTGGATACATAAACTAGACCCAAGTTGGAAGGGGAGTAAAAGCAATTGCTACTTACAGATTGATATGTCATACCTCTGAAGCACTGACACAATTACAGAATGTTCCAGTTGAAAAGTATGCCACTCATAATGGCTTCCATCAGCATTTTAGCAACCAAAGCACATAGAACCAACAAGTCTGACTATCAAAAATCTGAATGTAAGCTATTCATGAAATACTTATAAATTATGTTTCGGAGTATCTGACTTTTTTCAAAGTAGTGATGCTTAGGTATTATATTCAGGCACAGAATTCTTAGCATGTAAGCAAAAATCTGAATTTATTTATTAAGAGTTTGTTGGTCAAAAATAATAGGCAGGGAGTTCAGTGCTGTTAATGCTGGTTCTTTTTCCCCCCTAGGTAGTGAATAGATCATAAGCTAAAGTTTGCACTCTGGTTGGTCTTTTGAATACAAACTGCTCTGTATTCAAGATTTAATCACATATGCCAGTATGGTATATCCAGACTTAGAAAACAGACTAAAGAACTGTTTAAGAAGATAGGAATTTACCATGGCTGATGTATTTACAAATTGCTGGAAGAATAAAAAATGATCTCAAGAAAGAAAGAGGGACTTTGAGAAAGATGACAGAATTTGAAATGTCCATACAAAGCCAAGATCGCCTATTAGAACGTATATATAAATTGTTATTAAAATATGATCCAGAGATTTTTTACATAACAAATACTGTAAAAATTGTATGCTGAAGTGGATGCAAAACCTTAAAGAAATAACTACAGGGCGCTTTTTATTTTAATTTTTGTGCCTTTGAATCTGTCTTGGACAAATCCTGCAGTTATCTTGGCAAGTTTTTCAGAAGTGGCTTGCCATTTCCTTTTTCCTAGGACTGAGAGACAGTGACTGGCCCAAGGGTGCCCAGCTGGCTTTGGGTGTAAGACAGGACTAGAACTCACAGTCTCCTAGTTTCTAGCTTGGTGCCTTTAACTACTACATCAAATTGGCTGTCAAAAAATGTATTATATGTAACCCTGTGTCAATTGTACAAAAAATGTATTATATGTAACCCTGTGTCAATAGTTACCAAGACAGACAAATCATATAATAAAAAATATTGAAATGCCATAATAAAGAAGGAACATTTTATAATATGTGGTGGTTATGTTAAAAAACAAAACTCAAAAGTACAGGAAAAAAATACACCAAAATATTCAGAAAATCCAAAAATAAAATTTGAACTGAACATATATTTTTATTAGGTATAATCCCAGAACACATAAATGAAAAATATCACAATTTACTTTACCTACAAAGATCAGAATCATGCAAGCCATGGCATTCCCTGTGACACTCTATGGAAGCAAAAGATGGACTTTAAAGAAGCAGGATAGGAAGAGCATTGATGCTTTTGAACTCTGGTGTTGGAGAAGACTCCTGAGAATATCATGGATAGCCATGAAAACAAACTGATGGATCATCAAACTAATCAACCCAGAGTTCTCACTCGAGGCGCAAATGACCAGGCTCAAATTATCCTACTCCGGACACATTAGGCGAAGACCTAGCTCTCTGGAGAAGGCTCTAATGCTGGGAAAGGTGGAAGGAAAAAGAAGAGGATGACCAGCAGCAAGGTGGATGGCCAGGTATAGGGGAGCCCAATATACGTGTGTTGTTTCACTGGAATTGTTAGGTACTGCTTCAGTTATCATTTCTTGTATTGGATTGTTTTAATTTTCTTTTTAAAATTTTTGTTTTCTAGGTATTGTTTGCCACTGACAGTTATGTATTTAAGATAGGGAGTTGTATAAATTTTCTAAATAAATATATAAATAGTATTTGCAAGGTAAATATATACTAATGTATGCTCCAAGATATTATTTTACATTAGGTGAATAAAAAGGCCCTGTATTCTCTTTTCTTCTCAATTATGTCTTTTCATAATCAAGTTTGAATATTCTGTGTTCAAATTCTAAATAAAATAAAACCCAAAATTAAAACAGAATTTTATTTTTTCTCAAATATTTGTGATATAATTAAAAGTAATTGTAGAATTTTCCTGATATTTTACTGCAACAGTTTCAGCACTTATCATTTTAAAGGTATACCTGCAGTTGCAATAAGGAAAATTAAATAAAATGCAGTTATGTATTAACTTGCTCTTGCACCATGCTAATATATCATGATGAAAAGATTTCAGTTATATTGTGCACACATTACAATGCATACAACTCTTAAGTTAAGCGGAAATTTAAAGATAATATGGATGAGTTTGGATTCTTTTTATCCAATAATTTAAACCTGGAAAGACTTAACTGAGCTGCTCCTTTCTTAATTTAATTCACTTGATCAAACTATTAAGGGCAGCACACTTAAAAGAAATACAGCACAGGAAGGCAACATGTGGCAAATTGTTGGCATGTATCAATTCTTCTGTCTGAAAAATTAAACAACCCTTTGCACAGTTTGCAGCAGTAAGAGCAGTGCAAAACCTGTCAGTAGGAATAATGGAATTAGAGATTGTCCTATTCTGGTACACAAAACAGAAATATGGATGGCAGCATGGAGAACTCTGCTCATGTGGTGGTTGTAGTAGAAGTTGTTGTGGCTGTTGTTGCTCACTGCAGCAATTTACAAATTGCAACATAGCATATACACACTAACAGAAGCAGAAGAGATTAAGAAGAGGTGGCAAGAATACACAGAAGAACTATACAAGAAAGATCTTAATGTCCCTGATGTCCACGCTGGTGTGATCACTGACCTTGAGCCAGACATCCTAGAGAGTGAAGTCAAGTGGGCCTTAGGAAGCATTGCTAACAACAAAGCTAGTGGAGATGACAGTATTCCAGCTGAGTTATTTAAAATACTAAAAGATGATGGTGTTAAAGTGCTGCACTCAATATGCCAGCAAGTTTGGAAAACGCAACAGTGGCCACGGGATTGGAAAAGGTCAGTTTATGTTCCAATTCCAAAGACGGGCAACGTCTGCTTCATTGACTATGCAAAAGCCTTTGATTGTGTGGATCACAACAAACTGTGGCAAATTCTTAAAGAGATGGGAATACCAGACCACCTTACCTGTCTCCTGAGAAATCTGTATGCGGGCCAAGAAGCAACAGTTAGAACCGGTCATGGAACAACCGATTGGTTCAAAATAGGGAAAGGTGTACGACAAGGCTGTATACTGTCACCCTGCTTATTTAACCTATATGCAGAGTACATCATGAGAAATGCCAGGCTGGAAGAATCACAAGCCGGAATTAAGATTGCAGGGAGAATCATCAACAACCTCAGATATGCGGACGATACCACCCTAATGGCAGAAAGTGAAGAAGAACTAAAGAGCCTCTTGATGAGGGTGAAAGAGGAGAGTGCAAAAGCTGGCTTGAAACTCAACATTAAAAAAACTAAGATCATGGCATCTGGACCCATCAATTCCTGGCAAATAGAAGGGGTAGAAATGGAAGCAGTAACAGACTTCATTTATTTGGGCTCCAAGATCACCGCAGACGGAGACTGCAGCCATGAAATTAAAAGACGCTTGCTCCTTGGGAGGAAAGCTATGGCAAGCCTAGATAGCATATTTAAAAGCAGAGACGTCACCTTGCCGACAAAGATCCGCATAGTCAAAGCTATGGTTTTTCCAGTAGTAATGTATGGCTGTGAGAGCTGGACCATAAAGAAGGCCGAGCGCCGAAGAATTGATGCCTTTGAACTGTGGTGCTGGAGAAGACTCTTGAGAGTCCCCTGGACTGCTAGGAGGTCAAACCAGTCAATCTTAAAGGAAATCAACCCTGATTGCTCATTGGAAGGATCGATAATGAAGCTCAAGCTCAGATATTTTGGTCACCTAATGCGAAGAGAGATCTCTTTGGAGAAGACCCTGATGCTGGGAAAGATTGAAGGCAAAAGGAGAAGAGGACGGCAGAGGATGAGATGGTTAGATAGCATCACTGAAGCAATGAGCATGAAACTGAGCAAACTCAGGGAGGCAGTGAAGGACAGGAAGGCCTGGCACAATATGGTTCATGGGGTCACGAAGAGTCGGACACGACTTAACGACTAAACAACAACAACAATATACACACTTCCCAAATATAAGCTGGATGGAGAATACTGTATGGAAAACAAATCACTATTTTTCATACAGGTCAAATATCATTGTTATTAAATAAGTATACACTGTATACAGATAACAGAAGTTCTGATTTAGCATAATCGTTCCCCTCAGTCCACTGTACTTTAAGTCTATGAGTTTACAAGATGTAAGTTGGAGTTTTTTTAATGTAAATAATTGCTGGAAAGCTGGAGAGAAAAATGAGTTACTTCCCAAACACTGTTTTGGGTTTATGGATTGACTGACAAGTTGACTTTATTAACTTGTAATAAAGTCAGCGTGGTCAGAAATACGGCCAGCATTTTTTTGTTTTAATCTTGGTGATGTATGCATTACTGCCAAAAAAAAAAAAATCCAACTATTTCACAAGATTTTTTTAAAAAGTTAAATCCAATTAAAAAAAAATCTAGACACTTGCTGAGAGCTATTATTTATTTATTTTTAAAATATTTATTTATACAGTACATAGACTTATCCCTGCCCATCTCCCCGCAGTGGGGGACTCTGGGTGGTTTACATCAAGTTAAAACAATAAATACATGATTAAAATTTATAAAAAGATAAACACATCTACACAGATGGAAAGAAGAGAAAAAAAATCCAAGAGGCTGATGGAAGCCACACTAGGCCTCTAGGGGGCTAGCCAACCCCATTTCTGACAACCTCCCTCCCCGCCCCAGGCCAGATGGCAGAGCCAGGTCTTCAAATCCCTCCGAAAGGCTGGGAGTGAGGGGGCCTGTCTCACCTCTGGGGGCAAGATGTTCCAAAGGGCGGGGGCTACAGCAGAGAAGGCCTGCCTTCTGGACCTGCTAGTCAAAGTTCTTTTGCCGAGGGGGTCCGGAACATGCCCTCTCTGTGAGATCGGGTGGGACGGGTTGAAATCGTGGGGGCGAGGCGGTCCCTCAGGTAGCCTGGCCCCATGCCATGTAGGGCTTTAAAGGTGATAACCAACACCTTGAATTGGACCCAGAAGCAAACTGGTACCCAATGCAGTTCACAGAGCAAAGGTGTTATATGGTTTTTCTTCGGACCCCAAAAATAGCTCGCGTGGCTGCATTCTGGACCAGCTGAAGCTTCTGGATATTACCATCATTGTCATCACCACCACCAGCCTTCCTAAACTATGCTAACCTACAATTATGTTCTCTTAAGCCATACTTGCTCATACATAATTGGCAATATATTGGAACTACCAAGAATTTGAGGGATTCTTGATATATTATACAGAAAGGTACCTAAGAGGCTGCAATAGCTGATCATCATGTGGTACAGTCAAGGAATTAAAATGGGATAAAGTTGTTTTGACAATTAACAAAACTTTATTATCTTCAACAATGCACTATCATAACAATATAAAAACTGGTACATGCATAACATTACTTAATTTATCATTTGCATATTACTCTGCTAAAAGGGTCAGTGTCTCCAGCAACTCCACTGAAAAGTTCACAGTTGATGGTACATAATTTCTATGTGGTATTAGTTCTACCATGTTTCATTTATATATTAAGTTGTCAACTGGACTGCAGTTATCAGAGATTCCATATGTGAACACTCCATGTACTAGAGCAGTGTTTCTTAAACTATTTTCTCTCAGGACCCCTTCCCACTTTTAAAAATTATGGAGGACCCCAAAAGAACTTTTGTTTGTATAGGTTATATTTATCAATATTTACCTATTGAAACTTAAAACTGACCCATTTGCTGCCGCTACCACTTCTCATGATTGTTTAATGGAATTTTAATATTGTATTATTTTTCAGCATAGGCTGGCAAATGATTTTGATTTTGCAGGCTCCTGAGAGGGTCTTGGGGGACCCCCAGGGGTCTTAGGAGCACACTTTAAGAAACACTGCGCTACAGAAAAAATAGGGAAGATGTTTGGCGCATATAGTTTTAAATTGTTATTCCCCTTGTTGAGGAAGTTTAAAAGCTTGTACAGCTTACCTTGTGTATTTTGCTGAAAAATTTTATTTAAGTCTAAGGAGGAAGCTCTGGAATGTGATTTTTGAGGTCTTGGTGGAGGAGCTGGTGGTTCTCCCCCTTCGTTCACTGCATCTTCAACAGATGTGCTAGAGTAAGACCTCAGAGGAAAAATACGAAATTGAAAAAATAAAAATTATTGATGGTTTTTGTTCATACTGCAAGACTGTTCCAAGTAAGCACTCATTTTTTTTCATTATACTATTATTTTTTTCATTATACTATTATTCATGGCTTGTCAAGGATATATCCTACCTTTTATCCAGAGCTGAAAACAGTTGACATGACAGTCCCTTCATTTTATATACACAAAAAACCTTGTGAGGTAGACTTGGCTGAGAATGTATTACTGACCCAAAGTCACCCAGTGACTGGGTCTTCTCAGTCCTAGTCCTGTACCTTAACCACTGCACCAAACTGGCTCACAGTGAAGTTGGAAGTTATTAATTAAATTTGATATGTCCTTACTTGCATGTTTGGACAGGACCCTGATACCTCACCTGAAATTGAACTGCTTTGCGTGATTCACCAATACCTCCTTAATGATGAATTGAAGGAATCACAAAAATGGGTGTTCATTAAAATAATGTCTTCATCTTAAGGATGATTGGTATAATAGTAAACAAGATGAGACTGTTCCACAGAGCAACTGGAGTGCTATTACTCCAAACCAGGACTTCATTTTTAGCAGAATTGGTATACATTTACTGTTCAATTCTATACATATAGAATGAATATATATTCATTCATTCATTCATTCATTCATTCATTCATTCATTCATTCATTCATTCGCAGACACTTGTTCATCTCACTCTGACTTTTTACCCTTATTTTTCTGAATATATCTCAGCTTAGTATCTGGCAAATTACTATGGGATAGAAATTGTTTAAGTTGGAAGTAGCAAGTTTCCAGGGAATACACGCAAAGCATGAACAAGCAACACATGAGGTACAACACATTCAGAGTAGGGCTGTGCAACATTTTGTATCTGATATCAGAAAGCACTTTGGAATGTGCAGGACTGCAAATGTAGTGTCCATCTGTAATTCTTTCAAGCACTGCTGTCTTTTCCAAGGATTGTGTGACTACCCTTTGTAGCTACTGAACAATCATAGGAAAAGTGTGCCTGTTCTGAGGAGTTGCAGGCAGATATTTATTTATTTATTTATTTATTTATTTATTTATTTATTTATTTATTTCACACATTTATAAGGCCACCAATTCAACCAATGTGACTCCAGGAGGCATATAACAAAAATACACATTAACAAAAAGTAATTATACATCATTAAAAAAAAAGAAGCCAAAATCCAATATAGAAAAGATGAACCAAAAGGGATAATTTTAAGAAACCCAGAAGGGGACTCCACTCAACTAGACCCAAATGCTGTTCACGCTCCCAGGCACTCAGGACCTTTTCTGAAACTGAATTCAAAAAAGGCATAGTTTAGCAACTGCAACTCTGATAGATAAAACGGACTTTTCAAAAGTTGGGGCTAGGATTAATTTTGTTTTGCTTTGTTGCCTTCAAATCATTCTTGACTCCTGGCAACTATTGGCATTTGAAAATACCTTGGTAACGTGCATATTTCAAATACCTTGGACCACACATGTTGAAGAGAAAATATATAGTGGACCTATTCTTACACAGGGATTTAATTTTGTAAAATATGCTAGAAGGAACAAAGATTAATCCACTAATATATCTACAGCATATTCTGACGGTTATTACAACCATCTGGGTAAAACTGCATAGGCTGTCATTTAGTACTGAGCTGAAAAGGAAACAATAAAAGACATTGCCCCAAAAAAGAACACCATTCTTTTGCTTCATTCTTATTTCTTTCTCTATTTAAACTTAGTATTATAGGAAGATTAATAAAAAATATGTTCTGAATGACAGTTACCAATCTTGCTTATACAATTTAACTTCCTTATAATATTTTCAGTTGATTACAAGATCAATATAACCACAAAATTAAGTTAGCTATGACATTTATTGAAGGTAAAACTTAGATGTGACCTTCTTCATTTTTGGAGAGTATACATATAATGATTACAAGGAATTTCCAACAGTATATATTTAGAAAAGTATTTACCTCCATATTCTGTTTTTATTATTTTATTCATAAATTTACTGTGAGGTATTTTCATTATCATAAGTAGAATAAAAAATGCATACATTTTACAAAAACATAATAATAATGGAAAGTACAATTCTCTAATAGACTATATCACAAAACTTTAGGCAATTAAAACTTCAGAAATAAAAGAAAAGTGCTGTTTACTCAATGGAATGCTTTTAGGAATGCTTATTTTTGAAGCGGGAATTCTATTTAAAAAAGGTTATGCGAAGCGTTTTTACATCACAGATACTCTGTACAGGAGTTAACATGTCAGTCAAGAGGCATTCAGAAACAAATTAGCACCTGTATGACAAGTTCACTGTAGTATTTGAAAGTCCACTTCAAAAGTGTTATCTGAATTACTGTAATAGCTAAATTTTTTGTCTAGTTTATACTTGCAATTTGCTGCAAAAGCAGCTATATATACTGATTTCTTTATTCCTGCTTACTTACTTGGACCTTGGTCTCGTTCTGAGTGTGTTTGATTCTTGAGCAACTATAACATAAGATAAATAGTTAAGAACACTGTCAGGAAATAAAACTGTTCATAATATCCACTGATGCATCACTGTAACTCACTGTAAACATGGAAACAGAGCTAATAGATGCTCAAATACATTTAGGTAAAAAAATAATCATTTTCAAGATAAACCTATTCTTCAGAAAACAGGCTTCCAGTACTATAGTTTCTATTAAACACTTTTTTGCCTTTATTCTCTGTGAAACCACCATAGAAATTGAGTAAGGTCAAATTTAAATTAAATTTTAATGTAATGGTCTACAATTAAAACTTAATGATGCTGAGTTTTGGAATAGCATTTTTGTAAGTTTCCAATCTTGAGCAAATAAACAGAATTCTGTGACAATATTCTTTTTTTTTTTTCCTTCCTTGAAAAAAAGGTTCTTTAACACCTTAACTGCTAGCAGGCTGTTAACACCATATCTATAAGGCTTTGATAGGTAATAGTTCTACTGAATTTTGGAATCCTCATTTGAAAAAAATCATTAGCCACAGGACACTCATTCAAGAAAGTCAGGCAAAAAAGGGAACAAGAGGGTGAGGGAAATTACTTATTTCTATTCTAGTAAACCATGATTAATTGGACTGAATTAATTATGTTTGCACTGGATCACTGCCAGTACACTGATATGGTATAATTTTTACAAGCTTGTCTTAGGGCTAATCCTCATGCCTCTTTAACTATGGCACAAAGATGTTTTACCATTTAAAAGAGATGTCCCCATCACACTGCCTTCATCTTATCCCCAGCCCACCACTAAAGGAACTTAAATTTGTCTTTAGCTGCTCCATTTTAAAAATAGTGTTTTTTCTTTTCTCCTAGCACAAGTCTTGCCATGGACACACAATCTACAACACGTAATCAACAGTTTCAATAGAAGAGAGGATCTGTAGCTCAGGGTTGAACTGTGGAGTCCTTGGTGCTCTCTGAGCTTGGTTGTTTGCTTGCAGACATTTCATTACCCAACTAGATAACATCATCAATGCGAGTGACCGTGGGCTTTTCTCCCTGTTTATATATGGTAGCTTGCCCAGCCAGTGTTGGAGGGGATGTGGTTTTCTCGTTGGAAGTTCCCTGATTAGGGTATTGTTTTCTGCTTCATTGTTTGTCTAGTTATCCCTGCTTATCTGGGTGTAGGCTGCCAGAGAGGATGTGTTCTGTTCTTTTTGTTTCCATGAACACCAACTAGCAATCAGAAGACACAATGAAAACTCCTTAATCTCACAAGACATGGACAGACTCAACCATAGTTTTAACTAGGAAACTGTCAGCATTCTAGGCCAACCTAAATCTAAAAATGCTAGGAAATTCCTGGAAGCTTGGCATTCAGACAAATCAGCCATCAACAGACACATAGAGATAAATCACATTTACACACCATTTAAAAGAGACAATAAAAAAGCTAAGAAGGAAACAAAAAGACCAGAACACATCCTCTCCAGCATCTTACATCCAGATAAACAGGGATTAACACCAGACTAACAATCAAACAGAAACCTAATCAAGGAGCTACCAAGGAGAAAACCACACCCCACCATCACTGGCAGGACAAGCTACAGTATATAAACAGGAAGCAAACTCCACACTCACTAGCACTGATGATGTTACCTAGTCAAGTAATGAAATGTCTGCAAGCAAACAACCAAGCTCAGAGAGCACCAAGGACTCCACATAATCAACAGCGCCAGGGATAACACAATCAAGGGACAGGATTTGCCCAGCTTCTGCTAGGTATCTAAGTTGCTGCTGGCATACTTCTTTCTCTCTGGTTCCCGACTCTCTCCTCCATTTCTTTTTGTTTCAGGAAAGTCGAGAAATTCACCAGCCAGCTCCATAAGATTGTGTGTGTGAGAGAAATAAATATCTTTACTAATAAGTTTATTTTTGAAAGAAAATGGTTTCAAATGGGTCAAGGCTGTTTTGGCTTTCCAGGCCTTTGATCTATAGCTGATCTGAGGGAGGCTGCCTGGTAAAGTAGGAAAATCCTGCTTTATCATGTAGTCCCTTTTCACCCAGTGGATCAGCTGTTTTGACAGACAATTGAAACAATGGGTCTAGCCTTTTGAAGGACTTCATGTCTCCTCATGAATTTGAGGAGAGTGACTGTTGGTTGGGTTTCCTGCCAGCAGGTGATATTCTGTGGGAGAGGAAACAAATCTGGAGAATCCACCCTTCATTTTCCTTACTTTGTTCTCCATTAAACCTCATGGCAGCAGCATTCACTGGGCCTGTCAATGAGGCAGAATAGAGCTTGGCTGTCAGGGCACTGCAATTTATGCAGCCTGCTTTTCTTCCAAGAGATTAGAGAAAAGCACATTCATACAGCCATGAGGAAGAGCTCTCAGTCTTATTCTTGTTAAAAGAGACTTTTCTTCTCCCTCGCTTTGGCTTTGAGACAGTGGCACTGCTGAAGAGAAGCACTCTTGATGGTTGAATAATTTCTCACTTTAAAAACAAAAAAGCACATGGAGGGAGGTCAAGAGAAGGGAAGGAAGAGGGTCTTTGAGGGTTGGACCATTTGTCTGCTTTTCCTTTTCCCTGTTGCCTGCATTTCCTTACTATTATTAGTAATGCCACCTTTCTGCTGCTAGCCAGTCTGTTGAGGCTGCATTGAATTGCTACTTTAAAAAGCCTATTTTTGCACCAGAGGCCCACAGAAGCAGAATATTACAGCAATAATCCCTCAATATGCAATTCATTTTAAAACAATAAATGTAATATTTGGCAATTTATTGTCTTTTGGGATCAACCGAACATTTGCTATTAGTGTTAGCCATCTCCATGTTATGCATGTGATGAAGATGGCATTTACCTACAACTAACCATGCCATAATAAATCAGTTAGCCTGTGAGCTCTTATTTGACTAAGCTATAATGCAATTTTCTCTGACTCTCTCAAAAACAAAGAGCATTTAGTCACACCCCAGCAAATGTCAAGCATTCCTGGAATCCTGAAACTGTGGAGAAATTATCAGTGGGGCTGCAGTGACTCCCTATCAAGACCCCATCAGCAAGAGGTCCTAGTCATAAGTAGTTGCGATTACTATGCAAAGTCCCAGGAAATACCCAGATTGCCATTTGTTGATAGTGACTATGTTCAAGCTTTAAATGTTATCTGGATTTGATGAAAATATAATTTAAAAATGTAAGGACCTGAATTATGATCAAACTTATTTGAAGTAAAATAGTAACTAATAAGATATAGAACATCTGCAAAATAAACAGAATAGAAATGAGGGAATGAACTCAAATGGCCATCAAGAAAAAATGTATTACATTGCTTGCTATATTTTGATAAAGTTTTTATTGTGCTTAATTTTAACTGGATATATAACCGGTCTAAATCCATTGCAGGATGAAGGAGACTTTATGGGAGGTTATGGCATGTAATCTACCATGCTGGAGACTGGTTTTTGTACTTCCCAGTCTAGGACTGAGAAAGGGTGGCTGGCCCAAAATCACCCCACCCACTTACCCCTGCCCTGGCTTCTTTGGCTAACGGAGGTGTTACCTGGGTCTCTGTGTTTCTAGCCCACAACCCTCACCACTGCACCACATTGGCAGATATAGATATGAATGATTGATTCTTGGAATAGGAAGAGATTGATCCCCTTCATTCTAGTACTGACAGTAATACACTTCAGCATTCAGGAAAGACAGCATCAGGTCTGTCCCTTGGAGGAACCTGCATCTAAGGTTTTCCTGTGACAGTCTCTTAATGACTCTTAAGATAGATGCTAGAACATTTTACAGTCCTGCAATGGAATCAATGACAGAAACCACAAGCTGATTGCCATCCAGTGAACAAGATTCTGTATAAAAGCCCAACTTAATGAAACTCCTTACAAAATGACAATTCTTGGGAACTAATGGACTTTCAAAAGAAAGTATAGGGTTCCTTGAGAACTGAACTATTTACTCAGAGCAAGATCTTGATGGCACTTGGAAACCAGACTAAAGTCATTAGTTGAGGCTCTACAGCTGCTGGACCAACACATGCTTTTCAGATCCCAGTGTTTTGCAGTCTAGCTTATGTAACTCAATTTTACTTGTTAAGTGGTCTCCTATGCTATACATGTTTTGTTTGGATCCTGCTGGTTTTTGGACTGCTGCATTGTACTTTAACCTGATTTTTACTCAAAACCATGTCTTTTATATGATGCCATTGGTATTTAAGGAGCCAACTCTTGCAAGAGGACCATCTATTCAAATTTGACGCTATTCATATTAGAAAAAAACGAGTAAGGAAAGACCTGTACAGATTTCAATATTTATGTCTGGTATGGGAAATTAGATAAAGGGAAGACTTTCTCTTCTCATAATATTAGACATTTAGAAATTCTCCATTGACTATATTTGTTTTTATGCAAGAAACTTTTCTTACCTGTTTTGAAAGGCAAATGTTGAGATACTTTAAAATCCTTTGGCACTGCTTGGGTAGAAGCACTTGCTTTCAGACCTAATTGAAAAGAAATAATGAATTATTATTTGATGTTAATTATTTAATTGAAACTAAAATATTATGATTAATTCCCATTAGCAGTATTTTGCATCATTTTAAGAAATAGTGTTTGATAAAGAGAGTAATTTTACAAAGAAATTATTCTGCAAAGTTCATGCATGAAGCTTAAACACCAGACTTAAAGTATCATATATGTAAAATATCCAACAAATGCAACTGAATTTAGGTTCCATGAACAGAGCTCTGCTAAGGATTGAGTGTTCTCACCAA
Source organism: Python bivittatus (assembly GCF_059951505.1). Taxonomy (NCBI): domain Eukaryota; kingdom Metazoa; phylum Chordata; class Lepidosauria; order Squamata; family Pythonidae; genus Python; species Python bivittatus. The sequence continues at coordinate 33,573,301 of NW_028277074.1, forward strand.
TCAATTCCCTAACAATCTGTTGCCTAGGTTGAGAAAGTTTCCAGAACAGAATGAGCAGCGATAGGATGATCAATTGGCAAAAAAACAACAACACAAAAAACAAAAACAAAACCCTGGTGTCTTCTGTGGATTGAAGCTTCTATTAGATCCCAATTCCTTTTGCAGCAGAAAAGATTCCTTTCACAGTGGAAACTATATCTATCCATCAATGACACAATGGAAAATAAACCCTCCAATATTCAAAGGACATTAAAATAAGTTAAATTATGTAGATGCATAATTTGTTCTAACAGGAGTGGAAAGCTCACTGCAATAAAGAGAAATTGTACAGCAGCAGTGACAGCAGTGAATTTGGAACTGATAAAATGTAATATTTTATATTTTTGGTGCAAGAAGAAACAGAACTAATACTGAGACTTTTTGAACCCTATCATAACTTATTTAGCACAATTGTAACTCAAATTTCTTTCAAATTAGCCCTCTGTATGTGTTTGAGTAGACCATAAATAAAACAAGCAAACAAAAAAATCAGTAGGCATTACAGATTTTGTTAAAAATTCAACTATTTTATTAATTAGATTGACAATACAGACTGAACAGAGCACATAGTGCTGAGTGACACCTAAACGAATTGTATGACCGCATCAAGATATTTTTAGCTTCTAGGTTCATAGTTAGCATCCCAATACTCAGTTCTATAGTTCAACAGTGTGGGATAATCTGTAAGCAGATAGTGACCTACAGTGAGTAGGTAGATAGTGACATATATATATATATATATATATATAGGTATATATATATATACATACATACACACACACACACACACACACACACACAACCAGATCACTTTCTGCTGAACTCCACATGAATTTACGTAGACAATCTACCTTCTCAGCAAGAATCAAGTATTATATAGAATTTGAAATTCAATTTTCAGGTTGCACAGTATAAACGTAATTCCAAATATATCCAAATTGTTGAATTTTGTTGCTGTTTGTTCTACAGTACCTTAGAATTATAAACCTCCCAACACTAAATTACCCTTATGAGGTGAATTTTGCTTGATAACATAGAAGAAACTCCAGAGATGCCTGGGGACGATAATTAGGTGGATATCCAATTTAGGTATCCAAGTAGAACAATTCATATATTGTTACATGCTGTAAGATAGCAACTTTATTCTGACTGACTCTGACTCAGTTACAACTTCCTTACCGTGTGCTACTTCATAGATTTATAACAATACGCTGTTCCTAAAGGAATTAATGAGGTGTACACACAGAAGTCTTATCCTCATGTCCTGGTAACCCCCCTTTTTATGCCACGTCCTCATGAAGTTGCCTTTATTTTATTACCTGCCATCTGACACATGAATTAGCCTAAAGTCATCTTCAAGTATTCCAGTTTTACAGTAGTGTTTTCCCTTTTCTCCCAGCAGAGTTTTTGCCACGATACAATATGACAGGCTTTACCGATGGTTGTTGACATCATTAGACTGCTTCAGGTATGCCTCCTTCTCTCCCATCACTGGGACCGTCCTCCCTTTTTCTTTCAGTTGAACAAGAGAGGACAATTGGCTTCCATGGAGGCACAAGTCTGTGCAATAACTCACTGGCACTTTCCAAAGCGCATATCAAATCTTATGCAGGTTCCTTATCAACTGAGGTTTAATGCTGTTTTGAAAAAGCACTAGTCCTGTGTTGCACAGAAAGTCCACTTAAACTGAGAAGAAAAAAACCTGTTTCTATCAACTGTGTATTTGTAAAGGAATTTAGAGCTGACCTTGGGGACGGCATGAGAGACTGTTATAGGAAGAATCTGGAGAAGAGATTACATGGCCCTGAGGTAGAGGGAAGCATAAAAAAGAAACTCAAAATAATCCTGCCTTAATTTTGTTTAGTAGAAGATGGGACAGAAACTTGGACAGGCTTTCAAGGTTCTGTTATTCTATCCTATTACAGTAAAGAGTATTCCTGGAATCCCTGCTCTGCCTGTTACTTGACCTGGGCTACCTCAAAGGGTGGGTGCACTGTTAATAGTTCTTTCACCATTAAGTGCATTACAGATTTTCTGCCTATTGCCATAAGAGATTTTGTGTGGCATCAGTGTAGCTTTTTCCAATAAAATAAGTATTTTAATTTTCCCGTTCAATGTTGAGAAACTAAACTTTATTCCATTGCAAATTCTTCCTGTCATCTCAGCTGAAACAGGAAGGAGAAGGAGGTCTATGGGACATAGAGGGCATGGAGGGCAGAGAACAATGAAAGATTGGATGAATCTTCACTGAAACTGAAATCAAGCTGTTCCTTGAGGGGGAACTGGGTTGTTTGTCACTCCTCCTAGAAAGCACAAATTCACGGAACAGCAGATGAGGGTATCTTTGAAGGCAAACACTGACGTAGCTCTAAGCTGCCTAGATATGCCAGTTGTCACATGCAGAGAATCATTACTGGCAAGTTTTTCTAAAGGCAACAAAGCTGGTTAGTGCTCCTTTTGATAGAAAAAGGTAGGAGCACAAATATTGTTCTGGAGTTGCGCTAGTTTTCTCTCTCTCCCCATCCATTTGCAGGTGATTGGAAGAAGATACAATAAATGAATTAACTGACTTAATTGGAATAAAGCTTTCTGGAACCATGATGTGAACTGGAACCATCTTGGTAAAAGATCCACTGCCACCAAGATAGTGATGAAAACTTGCATTTCAGGGAAATCAGTACTAAAACCCAAACACAACATACCTCATATCCCTGCAGGAGAAGACAAGGTTGTAACAGTCTGGCTTAGCAGTCTGATTGAGCACCCATCAACAGACATGTTCCATCTAAGCCCAGACATATGGATCCTGTGACTGCTGTGTCCACCTGATTTCATGATGAGTGAGTTTAATAGTCTAGAATTGTTTTTGGTTCTCATCATCAGTGCAAAAGTGCATAAGGCACTCATTCCAAAAAATGCCTCTAGTGTAGGAAAGCATTTTTTAATTCCAAGAAACAGTCTTCATTAACAACAGCACAGTTCCATTTGGCAAGTAGAAACAATTTAGAATAAAAGGTGCAAAAGTAAAAGATCCCCTTGTTCATAAGCAGTAGCTTGAAGAAGAACAGTGCCAAGAGCTGAGTTCATACATCAGTTTGAACAATGAAAGGATGGTTGGGGTCCAGATGATACAAGAGAGGCTAGGAAGAGAAGAGTAATCCACTTACATGAACTTCCATTCTTTAAGATGCATTAAAACTCTGTGATGTGGAGCAAAATAAAGGATAAAATCAGGGAATTTGTTTGTTTATTTATTAACTCTGCCATCTGTTGATTGCTTATGTCTAGAGCTCCTCCCATTTCTTTCTCAAATGCCTCACAAGTTCTCACAGGTGTCCTGAACAGGAACATCAGGAGACCTCCCTCCCTGTCCCCTCCACTTGTGCCTGTGACCTGTCAGCCAGCTAGTTTGGACACAGCTTTGCCACTCCTTTAGAACAGCATTAGACCCTTACTCATGAAGGAACACTACTGTGGATGTTTTCTATCCAACAGAAATTGTATAAAACACATATAACTGCTTTAAACTAATCAAGAGACCACGATTTAGAACTGTACCTTGTTTATCATCAGTAACTGTATCCTGAATCAGTGCAGCTTTACCAGGTTTCTCATCAAGTAAAGTCTGTTTATAGCCGAAAAGGTACCCATTTGTGAAAGTTAAAAAAAAAAAAAGGAAAAGAAGGAAGACACAAGTTTAAGTTGAAATCAGGTCATTCAAAAAACTACAGGCTGAAAGAAGCCAATATCTGGGGGAGATGTGGAAGAGAATGCCTCTAAGGATAAATTAAAATGCCTCAATTATTTGTATAATTTTGTTTTGAACTTAAACCAGTTTTTCTAAGATAAGCTGGTAGTTTGATCTGTACAGCAAAAGAATCACACAATTGTGTTACATGCAGTATAATCTTACGCAAGTTTGTTCAGAAGTATAGTACAAACTTACTAATATGTTTGTTCAGGATTGCAGCCTAGCACGATTCTGTTAACATTATTTTTATCACAACTTGCGGTTTGCCAGTGGTGCTGCATTACAATGGCAAATTAACGCTTGACAGACACGTGAGCACAACTTGGATGTTTTATGAACACTGTTCAGATAAGCTAGTTTATACAATCCCAGCAAAACACCAAACCACAATATTTTATATAGTTATGGTTCAGCAACGCTTTACTGGGGAATACTCTCATGAAGCTAATTCTTTTTCTTTGATTGTACAGATAGAGAAGCATAATTTCATTGTGGTGGTAAAAGGTACCCCCCCCATACACATGTGAGCGGCATTCACTAACAACTGTACAAGATGCCTGCCCACACATGTGAACTGCTTAAAGTGCCCTTGCAAGAAAACATTCACAGCAAGCTGAATTGGCCCTGAGTGGCAACAGGGGGAGGAATCAGTCAGGAACCAGTGGCCCAGTAAACCAAATTGTTTATATGCACTGACCATATCTCAGAGATAGTATAGCTAGGATGCTGATCTAGTAGGAAGGGATAAATAATGAGAAGGCCATCCAGATGAGTTTATCTAAAACATTCCAACATTATGCTGCAATTTACATTGTGTCTGCCTTTTTCTTTGTCTTGCCTTCGCAATGGGGTAGGCCAAGGGTACATAAGTTGTGGTTCTGCTTTTGCTCAGGGCTGCTCAGCAAGCTGCCAATGCTTTGCTGACAGCCGGTGTACACTGTAGTTGTTTGCATGCTTAATAAATTTATGTTGTATCTTCAACCTTTGTTTAAATGAGCCAGGTTCTGGCTACAACATTATTAACGACACAAAAGGCATGCAAGTAAATTGTTACACACTGATCAAAGCAATAATTCTAAAAAATAAATGGTCACCAACTGGTTCAACAGAAGCTGCCTCAAACAGAATCAGTGGCTCTGAGTTATTTGGATCTTCGCATACAGTTTCAAGCTGATTATATTAAAAATATAAGAGAGAAAGAGAGAGTGATGGGGAGAATGAATATTAATCTCTGGTGAGAAAAGTACAGGAAGGTTTCTTTCTACTTCTAAAAATTCAGGAATGAATTAAATAATATTTTGACTATTTCTAACAATGAACCCAGAACTCAAACAAAGTATGCAAAGACTTCAAAATTTACACTTGCTGTTTTTAATTAAAGAAGGAAAACATTAGGTATGAGCTGGCCAGAGGTGATCCTTAAGAATGCACAGCTGACTCCATATCTGGATACAAGGCTTCATTCTCTTGTCAAGGATTCAGTATTTCATAAAATAGAATTCTCCCATAATTCCTCCCACTTTGGTAACCTCCATAATACCTTCTTTTTTGGCTAACTATGCTGGACCCAAACACAATAAACTACACCCTGTTGTGGCATCGAGCAGCTGCACCATGATTACAGTGTTCACCTTATCAGCATTAAACCTCAGGTAATTGAATCTAGTCTTCTTTCTCTGGTTTATGGTCTTCCATCTGAGGGGTACATTGCTTAAACAACTCACACTGCTCTCTGGAAGGGTTTAAACTGCTGCTGTCCAACCAATCCTTCACAACCCATGCAAACAGTTAAGTTTTGGTGGTTAAACAAAAAAGTTGCTAGAGAAAACGTTGCTTTATTATTGGCCACCAACCCACTTAGATAAATGCACTAAAGCAACAGAGAGAGAGGAAAATAACCTACTAAAGACAATTATGAAGTGAAGAGTGTTTTAGGCATGAGTTGTTCATACCTCAGTCCTACTGAAATCCCTTGTCTGTTGATTTACTGACAATGATTCTGAATAAGAATTCAGTACATGATCACTTTTAGGCTTAAGGGAAGCTGGAAAGGAAAAAAGATGGTTAAGCACCTCAGTCTTTATAATAATGATTTTCTAGACTTATTTTCTTATTGATTTCTACTTTAGTACATTGTATAACCTAATGACAACAATTGGCCACTATTCTACTTCATAGTACAAGAGTGGAGTTTTTTATTTTGTGATCATCTTTTGAACCACGGTTCCCATATATTTAAAAATACTTTAAAAACTGAATAAGTTAGTCACGTAAGCGGCATCATTTAGTTGATCTCGATATACCAATACAAGAGAATATATGCAGCTACGGGTTCAACTATGGAGTCCTTGGTTCTCTCTGGGCCTGGTTGTTTGATTGCAGACGTTTCATCACCTGACTAGGTAACATTATCACTGCTAGTAAATAAGGAGTTTGCTCCCTATTTATATACAGTAGCTTGCCCTGCCAGTGTTGGTGGGGGTGTGGTTTTCTCCTTGGTAGTTCCTTGATTAGAGTATTGTTTTCTGCTTGATCCTTTGTCTGGTGTTAATCCCTGCTTATCTGAGTGTGGAAAGGATGTGTTCCGGTCTTTTTGTTTCCTTCTTGGCTTTCTTATTGTCTCTTTTGAATGGTGTGTCGATGTGGTTTATCTCTATGTGTCTATTGATAGCTGATGTGTCTGAGTGCCAAGCTTCCAGAATTCCCTCATATTTTTGGATTTAGCTTGGTCTAGGATGCTTACAGTTTCCCAGTTGAAACTATGGTTGAGTCTGTCCATGTGTTGTGAGATTAAGGAGTTTTCATCCTGTCTCCTGACTGCTACTTGGTGTTCATGGATGCGCTCTGCTAGTCTTCTGCCTGTCTGTCCTACATAGTGGCTGTTACAGTCCTTGCATTGTATATTGTAGATGACTCCTGTCCCCCCGCCCCCCTTGGGCTACTGGGTCTTTTGATTTACTTAGGATGTTTTGGAGAGCTTTCACTGGTTTGTGTGCTATGGTGATGCCATGTGGTTGTAATGGTTGCTTCTGAGATGTTTTTGATTATTGGATGTGTTATCCTTTTCATAGCTTGTGTTGGTTATGCTGTAGTGGGTTGAGTGGTCAGGCACTTTTTGATAAGTGTACCCAAGTGCACTTTTTGATCTTGATGTACCCAAAAAGACTAAGCTGATGGTGAACTTGGTTAATGCTTAGATGGGAGACCACAAGGAAAGCTTAGGGCTATAGGCTAGACTGGGAAATTAAAATGAAATAACTAGGGAGAAAGTATTAGAAAGGTACTTTTGGTTTGGACAGATAAGATAGTGCTATTCAGTCACTGTATTTTCTCTGGGATGAAAGTATGGGAAGTTTCTGATTATTCCCAGAAAGTTGTAACTAAAAAGTATCTCTTAAAAAATAGGCAATATAGTTTAGGACCATTTCACTTCCATGCACTCAAAACTGGCATAAATGGTACTAAATCTTTCTAAGCAAACTCAGAAATTCTGACTGGGTCATTCACATAAGGATCCCAACTTTCTTTGTGTGATAGTGCCTCTTTAAATATAAGAACAATACCAAGGCCAGAAAAAAACCCCATATAAAATATTTTCCATACCAGTACTTTAATATCCAAAGGGTACTATACTTATTTTTCAATTGGGAAAGTAAGATTTATAGAAGAGCAGTAATCTCATTAGACCCATTAAAGCTACATTAGCTGCTATAATGCCAAAACACACATAGGGTTTTTTGGGGGGGAATAATTGTGACCTTAAAGAGAAATCCAGTAATTGTTTGCAGTTGTTATTCTACAGAGACATAATGTACTATAAAGTACATTGCAAGGTCATGGATATAAGATTAAAAATAACATCAGCACAGTATGGATTAATCATATTGGAAGCATCTAGATGAACGCTGTAGTGCCAAAAAGCCTTCCAGCTTCCAGGTTGTAAGCCAATAATTTTAAGGATTTTATAACACAGACATCATCAACACGTTAGCCAAGCTTTTTGGCTAGCGGCCTTCTGTTAAGCTAGCCCTATCACTATTATTTAAAAAAACTGAATGCCTACAGTTTCAGAGTGTCTTTCCTATAATTGCTATAATTAAAAGGCTGTTTCAATTAATTGAAAACTTATATACAAACACTGAAGCTTCACCTGCATGAAGATAGTCAGGCAAGAGCGTCTCCGGCAAGGTGTCTGGCAACAGGTAGCCATTCTTCCGAGCAACCACAAGGTGAAAGGCAGCACAGAACTCTGCTAATGTCAGTGCTCCATCACAGTCAACATCACTAAGTTCCCTGCACATAAGTTAGTTATTATACAACCATATTTCAGAGAACCAAAAATTGATGCTACACCACACTTCACTCATATAGATCTTAACATTTAGACTACCGTAATTTATAATTTTAACAAAAATAATGTTTTATTACAATTACAATTATAAATGACAATTGTAATTTATAATAAAAATAAACGGTAATAAAATTACAATTAAACTATTGTAGTTTTTAAAAATTACATTATGTAATAGCAGTTTAAGTAATTTACATTGCGATGCTTATTTGTACAACAAGGCAAGTTTAGAAATGTTGTAAGATCCAAAAAAAGTTGAAATGGGTAATTCCAATACGAGCTAAACTACTACTGTTTTAAAGAATCAGGATATGATTTCTATTTAAGTGATCACAAATTATGCAATTTGGTACTTATATGTTATGCATTAATATGGATTGTATGTTCGATACTAATTAGTTTTCATATAACAAGCACAATTAGAAGTGAAGCTTATGATGTTAACTATTCCGGATGTACATTTATTTGAACTTGGTTTAATGTATTATACTCTTAGGCTCATTAAAATATTCTTTAGAACATTTTTAGACTACAGTGCTATTCAAATTTTGTTAGGCCGCCGAAAAGATAAAAGCATAAAATAAATATTAATGCGCTCTCTGCTTTGCTTGGACCTCAATGCGAGCAATTACTGAAGATTTTTTCTGTTGCACTGGTTTTACATACATACATAGAAAAAGACACACACAGAAAGATAAAACAATATTCTGAATTACAAAATAGTACTTACCATATGTGTGAAAGCTCAGGGATGGGCAGTTTAGACTTTGTGAAGAAATTCTTAGCCACAGAACCTGTTAAAAATTATGGCCAAAAAGCAGTAAAATAAATAACTCAGCAACAAATTTTCTACTGGGATACTTCTGATACTATTTTTTAAAAAATGAATTGGTTTACAGGTTATTGTCTGCTGTTTATATTAGCCTAGTACACTGTTTTTGTTATTAACTTGAATAGCAATTATTATAATTTCTTGCGATCATCAATATTTTATTGTTCAGAAAAATATTTTGAGGCTTCTGAAGGACAGTCTTAATCTGTTGTCATTTTTGTTGTTGTTCAGTCGTTAAGTCATGTCCAACTCTTCATGACCCCATGAACCATATTGCGCCAGGCCTTCCTGTCCTTCACTGCCTCCCTGAGTTTGCTCAGTTTCATGCTCATTGCTTCACTAAATGCTAACACTAAATACCTCATTTGTTGAAGGATCTTAAGCAAAATAGAATTTGAAATTATATTCTGTATATTTTCAAACTATAGTTAAATACTACCTGGAAATTTGTACTGAGCCTTTGCTGCTGTCTCTGTGTGCATGCACGCGCGCACACACACACACACACACACACACACACACCCTATAGGGAAAGAATATACTGTATGTATGTATGTATGTACATACCATATATCCATACTATAAGTGTCCCCCAAAGTCTGAAAAATTATTTAAAACAATAAAGTTAATAATGCAATAACAAAAATTAAATAATGATCAATAATAAAACCTACAAAAAGAGTACAATTTGAAATATAATAAAACTTCAATAAAAACATATACTGAAGTATCAATACATCATATGGTATGAAATGACATCAACCTTCAAAGGCCCTATGGAACAGCTCTGTTTTAACCACCTTCTGAAATGTTGCCACGGTGGCTGTTCCAGTCTGATTTCAGGAGGAAGGCTGTTCCATAGGGGTTTTGCCATCACAAAAATGGACCTTCTCCTGCCCCTCACTGACTGGACCTTACATGGACCGGATACCTTGAGCAATTCCATTTCAGCCAAGAGGACTGGGCATATTGTTTCTACTTGAAAATCCCACCGATTTCTTTGGCCCTGAATCTATTTATTTATAAACATAAACCTCTGACCTACTCAAAAGACTTGTTTAATATATCTGAATGCCTTGCATTTGAATAAATGCCAATTGTGGGTGCCTATATTCCTATGTGTATCCAAAAAAACAAAGCCATCTCCATGATGAACTCACAGACATATTTCATAAAGTTTTCTTGGAAACAATATGAATGTGGATTGCCCTTGACATCTGGGATTTTTTTTTTTTAATTTCCATGTGCATGTGTGGAAGCAAATGCTTAACAATTATTTTCAATACATACTTTCTGATCTTAATCAAAAGTAAAATCCTACAAAGGAAATGAAAATTCACTTTTATCAGAATACTTAAATTCCAATAAGAGGTAGACAGCAATAATAAAGCCTAAAGCAGACAGATTTTAATTTAAAATGCATAACTTTTTTTATGAGCTACCAGATGAAACTGAGATTTCAATGAAACAGTTTTCATATACAGTTTTTTATTTTATAGAGCCAATTTAAATAACCAAGGATATCTGTTTGTTTAAACTCAGCAATAGGACTGCAGCAAGATGCATATTACTTCACAGGACCAAAGTCTAAATACTGTCAACAGTGTAGAAGATCGATTCCTAAGTTGATTAGGTATACACATCATATTAATAGGACTAATAAAAACTGAAGCATGCTGCTCCCTTTCCTTCTACCTTGACATTAAAAGCCTTTTCCTGATTTCATTCAACTACAGTTTGCCATAATTAATATTGGGAAATTACAGTTTCAGTACTAGTATCGAATTATGTTTTTCAATTCTGTTTTGGAGGAAGCTAAGTCCACCAGTACTTCATTTTTTAAAAGAAGGTTATTTTTCTCATTAAGCAGCAATAGCTTAAATAGCTTGGAAATGCATTACTATTTTATTCATGTTTTCCTATCATAAATTATTATTATATTATTATTATTATTAGACTTGTACCTCTGAAGGGAGAACAAACGTGCTGTGATGTGTTAATATTGTTATTTATAAACTATGATTTATGAGAAAAAATATTACAAAAAATGCAAAATAGTAAAATAAATCCATAACTTTATATATTTAAAGTTATGAATATTTAAATATTCACCAGCATTCCAATTTAAGTAAATAGGACCTGAAAGTATTTAATTTTGTTTATATCACACCCCATATGTTTTATTGAATATTATACATTTAAAAGTAATACAGGATTTATTCCAAAATCACCTATGTATTTATTTATTTGTCTAATTTATAAAGATGCCCATCTTTATAAAAAAATAAATAATAGATGGGGAGATGTTAATAATAATGGGGCCACTGAGGTCTCCAGACCTGCTGACATAACCAGGTCTTGAGGGATCTTCGGAAGCTCAGAAGTGATGAGGCCAACCTCACCTCAGAATGTTGAAGATCCTACAACACGAGTGCAACAGCAGAAAAGGCCCACCACCTAGGGCCTGCCAAATGTAGCTCCCTAGACAACAGAATTCATAACTCTGCTGGATCTGGTGGGACAGGCAGATGAAATTGTGGAGAGGCAGTCCCTCAAATAGCCCAGTCCCATGCCATGAAGGGCTCTAAAGGTCAACACCAGGACCTCGAATTGGACTGGGAAACAAACTGGTAACCAATGCAGCTTGCGAAGCAGAGGCATAATGTATGTTCTACCAGAAACACACATAACTGCTCGCGCTACTGCATTTTGCACCAGCTGAAATTTCCAGATACTCTTCAAGGGCAGCCCCATGTAGAGCACATTGCAGTAGTCTAACTGGGAGGTGACCAGGATATGAGTTACTCTGAGTAGGGCCCCTCGATCTAAAAATGGGTGCAAATCGTGCACAATATGAAGTTGTGCAAAGGCCCTCTTAGCCACAATTGCCATTTAGCCACAAGTCACAAGTCCAGGAAGCCCCCAGATTGCACACTGGGTCTGTTTGGGGCAGTGCAACCCTATCCAGCACCAAAGATGGTATAGTTCTAGAATGGGAGGGCCTCAAAACCCAAAGCCACTCAGTCTTGCCACGGTTCACTGAAGCTTGTTGTTCCCCATCCAGATGCTCACAGCCTCCAGACACCAGGATAAGACATCCACAGCATCACTTAACTCATCAGGACTGGAGATGTACAATTGGGTGTCATCAGCATACTGATGATACCTCATCCTATGGTGACAGATGAGCTCATCCAGCAGTCTCATGTAGATGTTGAATAGGAGAGGAGACAGCACCAACCCCTGTGGCACCCCACACAGTAGAGGCCGAGGGCAGGATCTCTCCTCCCCGATGACCACCAACTGGAACAGACTCTGGAGAAAGATGAACCAGCACAACACCATGCTGCCCACCCCAGTCCTCTGAGTCTATCCAGAAGGATACCATGGTCGATGGTATTGAAAGCCACCAAGTAAGGATGGATGCACTGCCACCATTCCGCCCACACCAGAGATCATCCAAAAGTGCAATGAATGCTGTTTCCGTCCCAGGTCTGAATCCTGATTGAAAAGGATCCAGATAATCCACTTCATTCAAGGAACTCTGAAGCTGTTGTGCAACCATCTTCTCAATCATCTTCCCCAGAAAGGGGAGGTTAGATACTGGATGAAAATTGTCTAGTATCGAAGGGTCCAGCGATAGCTTTTTGAGGACGGTAGACTCCACCAAGGCAACTTCTCCAGACTTGAGCAAGGCCATATCTCCCCATGCCCATCACCACCATAATTCTGTGGCTCACCCATTTCTCTTTGCCTACTTATCATTCAAAGTTAGATCAAAATCAACAATAAAAGCAATGCAATGATAAGATTAAAACTAAAGCTAACAAAATAGTGGCTTTATTCTGAGTCACTGTTCTATACATATTCTATGTATGTTTGCTTGGTTTATCGGCAATTGCAAATCAATTTTTTTTTTGTAATAATCTATGGCGTCATAATTTACGTACTTCTTTGGCAGAATATGATCTTTATTACCTGCGTAAAGCATAAACAGGGGAAATTCTAATTTCTTTGTGCTCAAATATTACATTGGTGTTAAAAAAAACTCTTTGATAGGACAATATATAACTCCAATTATTGTAGTAAATTACATTTAATTTCATGTAAATAATATATTTACCAATATTTGTATGTTTGTTTATTACATATCAGGGAGCCATGTCCTATTTGTTGTGTATAGCCCATCACCACCCCTATCAACACACACACACACACACACACACACACAGCTACACATTTTGCACTTTATCTATATGAATTTTGCTGTACTCGTCCAGGCTTCTCAGTCTAGTATTCCTTTCTGTGTACACAAAGGATATTACCTGAAATGAAAGAGTTGAGATCAGGCTGTAAAGACTTGAACTGATTGATGTAATATTCTCGTTGTTCCTCAGTAACTCTCCAGAGGTCATCTGGGTAATTACTACTGCTCTCCTGCAGTTCTCTTTCTATTGAGAGAGACTTCAAAAAAGAAAAATGTTTTATTTGGAAGGATAACAAAAATGCTGAGCGTCCTGATGTTTCAAAGCATTAACTGTACTCTGTTCCTACTCTGCCATTCTTTTAAAAATAGAGTTAATACTTCTGTTGAATTTACAAAACATGTTCTCCAGAAGCCATACATATCCATTGTCAAAAATGAGTGCCATGGATATTTAACAAGTGTAAACCTTTCCAGTGAAATGGTTTACAAACTAAGGAAATGAAATCTACCTATAAGGTAAAAAAGAAAACTTCTTAAATAAATGGCTAACAATCTTCACATTTCCAAACAAGGAAAATAAGACCTGTTCCAAATGTATTACAGATAAATGGTTGGACTCATTCTCAACAATAGGATGGGGAAAGATCAAATCCCGCCCAAAAACTCTAGCATGTAGCATTCCCTAAGCAAGCACACCAGAAATAAATAATTCACAAATAGAGGTTGCTTTTAGATGCCCATTAAACTCTAGTTCTATCAGTACACGAACATTAGAATACCTAAGAAGAGAAGACATGAGAAAGGGGAGTAACGAGAAGTGATTAAAAAAAAACCTATTTTATTTATTCATTTATTTGAATTTATCAGCCACCCAACTCCAACAGACTCTGGATACACCTCCAGCTAAATGCAGCTTCAACTAAAATAACCTATAACAGTGAAGAATAACGTTAGATGTGCAGCCACAAAAACCTACATAGATTAGTGTTAACACTTGTGTCCTTTCCGTCTAAAACGTTTATGCTGTCTATCTAGCAAAATTTTGAAGATTGTCCTTTCCTTGTTGCAAGTATTCATATCATAGTAACACATGGTGCACAGTGACACACACTCTTGGTTATAAATCTGTGTTTGATCATTGTGAATTAAATGAAGTTTTTAGTTTTGGCATCTTGCATACATTAATTACCGAGTGTAATTTCTAGGAAAAATTGCCCTTGATGCAACACACTTCTTTCTGACACACACAAATGTTTCTGTTCTGTAGAAACATTCACTTACACACAGCCACACAATATTTTTGGATTTTTTTTTTACAAGCTTGTCATGGCAGCATGAACTCTCAAGGTAGTGAACATTTTAATTGATTTAAGCAGTTGCCAATAAGAAAGATTTGGAAGTCTGTCTCAGTCTCAGCCCTTTGCCTTGCCCACCTCTTGCCCACTTCCTTCATACCCAAAGCACTGTGGGAAAAAGGTAGAAAAATGGTGACTGGAGGTAGATGGAAAGCAAACTAAAATATCTGGACTTGGTCCAGCACTGTTATGTCTGCTCTCCTACCTGTCAATCTATATATCCTGATATGAAAGCTAAACTAAATAAATAAATACTTATTCTGTACTTAATTAGTTGGAACAAAATCTCACTTTACCCTCTAGCTGATCCTATGTCTTCTATTGTGGTGAAATGCTTCCATTTCTCACATATTCTAAAGCTGAAAGCTTATAGTAGGTCTCAGGTATGGCTTACTAGTTGTACACCATAATTGTTCTTTGCTGCAGAATACTACTAGCAACTTCCTACTGGCTTCATTTAAGACTGGTTCATGTATTATTGATTATAGAATCAAATGTTATTTTTCAATACTATTTTAGCCCACACAGATTTATTTTCAATTGTTTTTTGCATCTCATGGAAATTACCCGAATGAGAGATGAATGAGTTGGTGCTGATTTGGACCCATAACTCCCTGAAGTTAATCCATCTTGAATAGAATGTCTAGCTTCATAGGAACCTATGAAACATTAAGAGGAAGAAATCAGAACATATGCTAAACCAACATAAAAAATGGCAATCTTTGTAACTTGCCTCATACCAAAATAATTTTATAACCACACACATACCCACACAGACATTTAAAACTCACTTTATTATCACAATCCATCATCAGGCCTGATAAAGATTAAGGAAAAAGTTAATGAAGAAGGCTCCAACAGTAAAGAGAAAACACAGGGGTTTGATTCAGTATTTGTGAAAAGCAATGAAGAACCACTCGATGTCTTAAGATATCAGCAAACCATTTAAATTATGGAAAGTGCTCAGACTTATAGACTGGTGTACAGACACCTTAACTTTGTAAGCACAGCAGCATAGCCACATGCTCTACGATAGCCTGGTTTGCATATAACAAGTTATAACATGGTTTGTTTTCAGTTTAGCAGAATATATAAATCCTCCCCTTGTGGCTTACTATTCTTTGCTTGCACAACCACATTAATAAACTGTTTTAAAACTTGGCTTATTATCTGTAACACAGCTAAGGCTACTGGACCTCTGAGCTGACGATTATCTGTACTGATTGGTGATGATCCTCCATGATTTCCAATAGGGATCCTTCCCAGCTTTACTAGAAAGTTCCAGAGACTGAATCTAGTATCTCTCAGAACGCCAATTTTTTCTTTTTCTTTTTTGCCTGAGCTCTAGTTAAACCAGGTTTGCAACTTTCTGCAGGAGATTCAACCAACATTTTTCATGTTCACTCAATGTTACAACAAAGATGTCTATTGTTGTCATTTGTGATAAAAAACAAATAATCAATATGCTTTTACATTTTTCTAGCAGTTTTTATTTTAATTAAAAATGCTTAAATAACCTTGTCTTCAGTTTGAAAACTATGGGATCTTACCGCTGAGAAGAAAAAAAATAAGCCATTTTTATTGTAACCAATCAATCAATCAATCAATCCTAGCTTAATACAGCCATACAGTTAAGACAAGTAAAACAATTTTTTTTTTAATGCAGCATCAAATGACCAGAAGGCCTTGCACAATAATGTACTATAAATTTATAAAATCAACTTCCTTTTTATATTTTATGAACTGGTTGCAACAACAGTATATCATTTTTATACAGGTAAGTAATTTAAAAAAACAAATTACAAAGCTGCTTTTTCAACATCAGGGCACTGGTCTACCTAGCTAATATTGTTTATTCTGACTATCACATTTCTAAGAGTTCAAGTACAAGCTTGCCAAGCTCCATTATAGTGGACATGCTAGATATTTCTTACTGGAAGCATAAGAAAGTAAAGTATATGTACGTAAAGTACATGTTTTGTTATTGTTCTCTGATCCCATTCTCCCATAATTATATATTATAATATCAAATACAAGCTGCGTAACCTGTTCACTTTTCAGCTTAAACAATTTTTCACAGTTAAAAATACAGGTCACATAATTGAAAAAAGGAAATAATACTGTGATAAAAATATATTCCTATATAGCGTGATCCTTCGTATCTTACAAGAAGAAATGCAACTTTTTCTTTCATACCAACACATTTCAGTGACACAGAAAAGAGGAAGTTGTGCAATCAGTAGTTATTGCAGCCAGAGAACAGATGAGATAGTTGGATCTGCTCATGAAAGGGTCTTTTGCCTCGTTTTCAAGAACCTCCTTTTCCACACATCATTCCTTCTTCAGTTACAGCCTACTCATTTGTAAACATTATTTTTGGATGACTGGAAGGGCTGCTATGCAAGGGTGGGAAAGAAAATAATTTCAACCAATCCCAGTGTATGTACGTATGTATTTGTGTGTATAGATAGATAGATAACTAGAGAGAGAGAGTGAGAGAGAGATGGATTTGGATACAGACCATATGTTAGGAAATAATCCTTCATACACCATTCTTGAGTAAATACCTTCAGTGTACTATTTTAACACAAGGAAAAAATGACTGAAGGCACTGATATGTCTAAAAAACAGGCTATTTAAATCTCAGCTTGCCTAACCAACTGTGGAAGTGGCTAGACATTAAAATAACTGTTTACTGGACATAAATGTGTTTTGCAAAGAATAACACACGTGTAAGATTACATTCTATATTATTTAAATATATAAATATGAAGTGTGACCACATTCTGCAGATGTCTGTCTACAATTTAGCAATATGAAACTAAAATTGTTGAGTGGATTATAGAGGGGATTTTGTAAATGACTGGAGAATATATTTATATTATTAGTTTTGTTATTATTAGTGTATATTGTAAACCAAAATGTTCCCAAGATCTCTGACACAAGTTTTTAAAGGTTCATTAGAATATGATTGTATATGATCAAGTCGGGCATGAAATATTCTAATTTACTATGTGAAAAGCATGAGCTAGAATTGGTTCCATTCTCTAGGTGCTTAAACTCCTAAACAAATCATGCAGTCCAAATTTTTTCTATCTGTGGAATCTGACCCTCCCAGGAAGGTTGCAAGCAACTAGGGCAGGTCACAAACATTTTAAAATTTTGCCTCTGACATGCTAGCTCAGAAATTTTGCATACAGGTGGCCCTTGTAATTCACAGAGGTTTTGTTCCAGCATAAAACGAGACCTAACAACTGGGAAGTTAGGCTGCATATGGTTGTTTTCCTCCTCCCATAAGCACTTCTTCCATCCATACAGGTTTTCTGTGCAATATATTTGTATTCATTCCTCCTTGCTTGGTTGTGGCAATCTCGCTGAGTCAGCCCAGCTGCGAGGCTCCACATTGCTTCCTCACAGCAACTGGCCTTCCAGAACAAGAGTGATTTTTCAGCTGCTGATAGGGGTGCTAACCTTCTCATGCCATGCGGTTGCCCTACTGCTCCACATAGCTCCCCCTCAATCTTGATGAAGGGGCCTCTTGATCACGCCTTAGGGTAGTGCTGCTTGTAGACACTCACAGCAATTGCAGCAAGCTGTAAGTGTCCAGTAGATAACACTAGCAATCAGTGGCCTGAGTAAACGACATCACCGCAGGCTGCTTGCAGAGAATACAAGCATCTAGCAGCCCAATCAAGGCATCCCACCGGACACTAGTACTGCCTGTATACCACTCATGGCTCAGAGGTCTTAACACAACTGAAATGGACAAAAGTCTAATTTCTACAGAATGTGAGGATGCCTTTTGATCATGTGACATTACCAAATATTGGCGATCTGTTGACACTGACCACTGGTAGTTCAGTTTGGCTTACTCACTCATAAACATTTATTTATTTGCCTTAAAAGTGGCATGGTATGTGTTTTTCTTGTCCAGTTTTAATCCCAAAGAAATCATTAGTTATTTTACAGAGAGAGTTCCACCATTTCATGTATAATTTGAGGGGACTCTGATTATGCAAAGTTTGAGAACCAACTTGGGGTTCCATTAAAATATTGAAAATATGAATAAGAATAGTGGTTTTACATAACAGTGATGGCAAAATGAGAATTATATAAACTTGAATCACATAAAAAAACCAATTTCTTAGATGATGCTTGCACCTATTTAAATTAATTTATAGGAACAGGAACAGAAAATTATGAGAAGACCCATTTAGTGCTATTTCTTTTTAATATATTTATGATAGGAATGATTAACCTGACTCTTCCATTGCTCTGGTGATCAGATGCCCCAAAGCAAAGTTAATCATTAACTTACCTCCATGCTGCTGCTCAAGCCCACTTCTCAATATACTATATCCATATCCTGAAGGAATTCTCTGGTAATTTGAGGGAGACGCAGGATGAGAACCAATGGGAGACATGGGGGGAGATTTCGCTTCTTCCTTCAAGACAAAAGTTGTAATAAGAAATGTAACAAGGTCATTGAATTCTAGTTAGTTAACAGTCATAGTCTGCAGAAAATGCAATACAGAGCTTGATCTGAAATAAATTTTAGTGTTTTTCCTAACCTGATTCTTGGCAGTTGAAGCAAAATAGTTCATTTTAATGGTTCATTTATTTATTCAATTTATATAGCCACCCATCTCAAACACATGACTCTGGGCAGCTAACAATGAATAAAAATAAGATTAAAAGCCAGTAGGGTTGGGGCACGTGTAATCTCCAGGGAAATGATGTTCCAGAGGGTGGGTGCCACAAAATAGAATAAAATTAAATGGTAGAATAGTTGAAATAGAATGGTACTTAATACTGGACAACCTTTTGTTAAGTGATAAGTTATGTCATTATTTGACACCTCACAAAAGTTGTTGACGCATTTAAATTTCAACCTAAAGCTTCCACATTAACACTTTGAACAGTTGTTAGTAAGTCTTTATAGTGTCATATAGGCCCAGCAAAAGCACTATGTGAACAAAAGTCTGCTTGTATTAACACTTTCTTCTCTTTCTCCTGACCCTCCCCATGAACCTTGTGAAGGATCTTTCAGTCTACTACAGTAGATTTTGAGGGTGAAGAAAAGAGCAATCAATTCTCTCCCAGTTCTACTGACAAAAGCAGCTCTATTAGAGTGAATACTCTATTGAATTTTGCTCCAAGTGATTTTCCACATAGCTAATAAAAGCTCCTTGTACCTAATAAATAGCTAATAAATAGCTAATAAATAGCTCCTTGTACCTAAAAGAAAATTGAGCAGCTCATCTGCTTAACATGGACAGCAAGTTGTTCATCTTTCTAATAGCTGAGCAATCTTAACTCTCTAAGTGAAGTGTAGACAATTCATATTTATTCTTGATAGTCTGCAATGAGTAAATAATCAACTGTAATTCCCAGTCTGTCAAGAGACTTCGCCAATAAAATGAATTAATATACTAATCAAGAAGATCTATTTGATTTTGTCAGTTTCATATCATAAAATTAAAAGCTTGTAGTTTATCCTACAATAAAAGTTATATATTTAATGGGAACTTTACCTGTTTTTCTTCTTCATCTGATCTTCTGAAACAATTTATCTCAAGTGTTGCATGTGGACTCTGAAACTTAGTTCCATGTGCTTCTGGTAGATTACTGTACCTTATTTCACTACCACTTTTCAGAGCACTAAATCGAGGTAAAGGTAATTCTTAAACAACAGAAATAAATACAAAAGAGAGGTGATTAAATAATACTATATTGTTTAGCCTATTTATTGACCAGTTGACTCCCTTTGACAACTAATGGAGTATACTTTTATATTACTTAGAAAATTAAAATTTAGTATAGTCCAAATTACTAGGAAAATACAGAGAGAGAGAAAGAACATACAGAGGTATTTCAATGCAAAGATTAATATATGTGTGTGTGTGTATACTGTAAAAACTGTGCATTGTACTATAAAACAAACCCAATCAACCTCTATGTAATACAAGAAACTCAAACATCAAAAAAGATTTGGTAAGCTACCTTATGAAAGAGTCAATTATTATACCCACGGTACTCTGTGTGGACCACATATTATATGAACCACCTGTATTTACTCATATAAATAGTATTAGATTTTGTTTTACTGAAAAGTCCTTTGTTCATAGGTAGTTGTTCTGTTTGGACCTTAGAAGGGCGTGATACAATTATGCATATAGAATATTCCATAATGCAAGAATGGCAAAAACAAGAACATATTATAAGAAATTGACCAATTGCTTCTATGTCTGACCTGGCTGACTTCCAATATCTAGTGAAATATTTACTGCTGTATCAAACTCACCCTTAGTGCAGATTTCTTACATAGAAAGATGTTTATAATAACTATTTGTTACACTCTATTTAGAGGAAAACTATTTTGGATTACAGTTCCTAATACATTTATAAGGATATAAACCCCATAAAACGTAACAGGAGGCAAAGTACATATCCATAGTCTCACACTATTAATCTGGTTCATTCACTGTAGATTAGCAATGTTAATGGAAATTATAGTTTCCTTTTGAAACAATACATTTATATAATGGTTTGGAGCTAGTGTTAATGAGACTTTAGGTATTTGATTATAATAATTATAATTAGGCCCATAGTAATTGTTTTATAAATGAAATTTCCATTTTTCCTCCATTGTAAACGGCATATTTTATTCTAATTTTTATCACAGCTATTTTATAACTTAGCAACTTCATAAAAATTCATTCTGCAGTACCATAAAACTTTGCATACAATTAGCAACTCAACTTGGATGCAAAATTAGGCCACGTAATTTAGATTATGGTTCGAAAGCTAGATTATGAACACATATTATACCAATTGGACTGATTGTTCTTACCTGCATGGACCCAAATTAAAGGACTAGGTGAACTTTTAAAACTTTGGGGACTAATTTAGCTTGATACAAGTTATCTAAAGTTCTGCCTTACAGGTAGTCCTTCCTTAATGACCCTAATTGGGACCGGAATCTCTGATTTTAAGCAATGAGGTCGTTAGGCGAGTCATGTGACTGTGCCACTTAGCAATGGCAGTTTCAGTAGTCCTGGTTGTGGTCATTAGGCGAGGATCGCACCATTGTTAGGGGAGGACCTCACACTTCTCCTGCTTGCTTCCGCTTCAACTCTCCCTACCTATCTCTCCCCATCTCTGCCCCTCTGGCCGCCCTGCACTCCATTATCCCTGCCACCCTGCACTCTGTTCTCACCCCCTGCCCTGCACTCTGCCACCCGTCACCCTGCACTCCACCACACTTGCCGCCTTGCACTCCACCGCCCCTGCCACCCCTCTACCCGAACTCTGCAGCCCCTGCCGCCCCCAGCTCACCTTTACTCTCTTCTTCCTCCCACCGCTGATGAGGCTTGCCCAGCCTGGCCCTTCAGCAGCTGCCTCACGAATGGTCAGGCCATGCATGCCTGGTCAGCAGTGGAAGGAAGAAGACAGCGAAGGTCAGCTGGGGGCAGCGGAGTGTAAGGTGGCCAAAAGGGCAGAGATAGGGGGTAGATAGGCAGGTGGAGGGAGTTGAAGTGCACCCTGCATTTATAAATGCAGGGAGGCTGTCAAGCACCCAAATTTTCATCACATGACATGGGGGCACTGTAATGGCTGTAACTTTGAGGACCGGTCGTAAATACCATTCATTCAGCGCTATCGTAACTTTGAACAATTGCTGAATGAATGGTCAAAAGTGAGGACTACCTGTAATCCACATCAATCCACCAACAGCTTTAGAAATAGTTCTATATTTGTGGAATAGTTTAGTGAGTGATACAGCTTTTTAAAATTCTACGGTCTTACTTCTACTGTACTGAGCTTTCATAAACAGGATTTTAATGAGCCTGAATTCATAAAATATATAGTTACTTTTTAATACACTGAGCATTATTTAGCTTTTATTGAGATGGATTTTTTTTCTGTTTTTCTTGTTTATTATTTTTTTTCCCCTTACGGTCATTTATATTGTAAATTCTCCAACAGTGCTTTGAAAATGTTTTTTTAAACATAAAAAGTGGTGTATACATATTTTAAATAAATAATGCAATACATTTTTGCAAAGTAAAGCAATTGAGTCTAATTAGTTACCATTCTGAATACTTTCTATTCGTACTGGGAGACCAGCCTGTGCAGCAGCTATAAGCTTCAGAGCAGCATAAAACTGAGTACGACCAAAATAACCAACACGTTTAGCACCACACAAGTCTGTAATCTGAAAGATAAAAAGGGAGGGATAAATATGAGCACATGCCAAAAATACTTGGTGCTTGCAATTAAAGAAATATTGAAGCTACAAAAATATGTAGTACTTAAAAAAAAAAGTTGGCAGCAAATAAACTGGTGGTGCATCTGGTCTACATTCTATACCCAAAAGTCTGCTATATTAAACAGAGAGACACAGACGAAATCCTCCTATATAAATATTTTGCCCTTTTGGCTCCAATCTCAGCAACGTGCAATATATCTGTGGCCCAACCTCAGAGAAGTGAATCTGTCTAAATAGGGCAACCTAAATAAGTACCATGGGCACCTGCAGGATCTTGTTCCTTTTGTCAAAATGAGGAAAACAGAATCACACCAGAAACTCTGCTCCTTTGTACACATAGGCAATATCACCATGTACAGTACAAAAGAAGGGGCTTACATGCAATGCTGCAAAGCTGCTTTTGTTATTCTGCTCCTCCTCTAATGGACACTGCTGATCATTACCTAGTTGGAGCATATGGAAGAGTATGTCCATACACATGAACAAGCAGAAATGAAGGTCTACATTTTCCTCTCTAGTTAATGGATACATAGGAAAAAGATTTCCTCTGGTGGAGAACAGATAAACATCACTGGACTGTAAAAAATATTTCTATTCTCTCTTTAAAAAAATAATTTCAAGTTGGAAGCCCCAGGTGCCATCTAGGAGCATTGCAGAAACTCTGGCACCTGCTTTATGCCATTTTCTGTATCTGAAATTCTAGATTCTAACTAGATTATAGCAATCTCAACTGTTCCTGTGAAACCCACTAATTTATACTAACAGAAGCAAAAAATGCTCAGTTCCAACCTTGGTATTCTACTATATAGACGCTGTCCAACAATAAATCTTCAGTTATGATTCCCAGTCACTATCAAGGTTAATTTTTAAGTCTGGAATTCTGAAAGCTTGTTAAGGGGATTCTCATACAATATCTATCATGGTGGATGTATCTATTTAGAAAACTTCCGTTTACCGGAAGATAAACTGATGATTTGGGCTCCTAACACTCTGCCTTCTCAGGATGCTCTATACCACCACAACTTTCCATTATCTTTTTTGGCTTGGCAGATAAACATACTTTAAGATATAGCATTGAATTTTTATAGCTCCCCTGTAAGAAAGTAGCTTTGAAGTATAAATGAGGTTAAAAAAATATAATTGGAAACAAATATTATGCTTGACTTGGCATTTTGTTTTACAGCATGCTCCCTTTCCGTTTGATGGTTTTAAATGTATCAATTACATTAGGGAAGGCTGCACATTCTCCTTACGTTTAATTAACACAGCCAATATATTATAAGAATGGCAGATTGCAATAGAGGACAGCTGGAATCAAAATTGAACGCTAACAAACTAAACATTTGAAATATTCAGACAAACAACTCTGTAAACTGAAAGTAAAGACTTACAAGTAAAGTCTTTACAAGAAAGTAAAGACTTACAATTCATTACAAAAAGAAAAGGGAAAGTAAAGTGGAAACGTAGGTAAATATTAAGGCAAAGATAATGTTAATTAGCGAATTCACAGTTCATGGGAAAGAAATGAATGTGATAGTTTTGTTTTTCTGAGCTCAAAAAGAAATAAAGATGGACATTGAGCTTGAGAAGTATATTCTACGGAGAAAGGTAATAACAAAATTTAGACAAGTGACAAGTCCTGTGAGGCTGGCAAACTGAGAAAACAAGAACAACTTACATTTCTGAAAATATCTTTATTGCTAGTAGGGTAATGTAACAGAATATTGTTATTTGGTAATGCCCAGCAAAGCAATTCCGAGATCGATAGATGCCTAGCGTGCTTAAGACGGAGTTACTCTTGAGTGTCTTTCTCACATTTCCCTGCTCCCCTGGACTAAGGAATCTTTTATGTAATGGCTTTAGTCTTCCTCTATGTTCCCAAGATCTGTTAGGCATTCCATCATAACAAGATCATGAAGCATCAGGTTATTTCAAAGACAACAAATATCAGAATGACTAAAGTATCCATTTTCATGTGGGTATGAAAACTAAAAAAGAGCAAGAGAAACAATTACGACACTTGAATTATGGATTTGGAGATGGTTATTAATCATATAGAGTCCTTAGGGTTCTCTGAGCTTGGTTGTTTCCTTGCAGACATTTCATTACATGACTAGGTAACAACTTTAGTGCTATTAACATTCAGTGCTATTAACATCTTCAGTGCTATTAAATATATTAGCAATATAATGGACTGCAAAAAGAATCAATCATTTAATCACATCAAAATTGACTGGTCCCCTACATTAGGGATTCAGGCTATAAATAATTTGGTCAGTTAGAAAGCTAGGTAGGGTTTACGTGCATCTGGGGAGACCCGCTAGCTATCTTTTCTCTCTTCTATTTCTCAAACATAGCACAGCATTTATAAAAATAAGATGCAATGTACTTCGTTTGGCAGACCTACATGGCAAATTACCTGCCCTTATGGGTTAGCAATCAGAGAAAATACTGCCCATGTTTTGTTTCATTGTGTGTGTGTGTGCCACAATCAGTGTTGACTCTTTGTGGCCACCCTTGTGGACCCTTTCCAGGATGAAACTAATGCTTCAGCTCTTCTAATTGTGCAGTCCGTGCTACTGTAATCAAGTCCATCTACCTTTCTTTTCTGCTAGTCATCCTCATTTCTTCATTGTTTTTTTAACTGATAATTGATCCTAAAAAGCAGAAGCTATTCCCCACTTCAATGTCTTCAATGTCAGCTTTAAGGGTGGTTGTCGTCATTATTTTGGTGGTTGCTTGGACTCTTCCAACATGCTCTACATGGAGCTGCCCCTGAAGAGCATTCAGAAGCTTCAGCTGGTACAGAATGCACCTGCCTGGGTCATAAATAGTGTTGGCTACTCGGCATGTGTAACACCACTGCTTCGGGAGCTGCACTGGTTGCCGGTGTGTTTCCGGGTGCAATTCAAGGTGCTGGCCGTCACCTTTAAAGCCCTTCATGGCTGGGACTGAGTTACCTTAGGGACCATCTTTTCCCAGTTGTTTCTACTCGTCCAATCCAGTCCGGCAGGCTCCAGGTCCCGTCAGCCAAGAAATGTCAGCTGACAGGGACCAGGAGATGGGCCTTTTCTGCTGTGGCGCCTGCCCTCTGGAACATCCTCCCTCCTGAGATTAGGATGGCCCTTATCCTTTTGGCTTTTCAGAAGGCCTTGAAGACCTGGCTTTATGCCCAGGCCTGGGCCCCTGAGCATCCCCCATTTCATGGTTGTGCTGATACCGACAGTTTTTAAAGATCTCTTGGCTGTATTTATATTTATATTTTTTTGTACTGTTTTAAGTGTCAACTGTTTTTACTGTTGTTAGCCACCCAGAATCACTGGTTTAAATGGGTGGCTATACAAATTGAATGAAAAATAAATAAATAAAAATATTTAACCTCCTTTTATTAAATCATAGTCCCATTCTTTCACTGTGTTCTTGGTTAGCTACAGCTTCCATATCATTTTATTTTTCAGCTATCAGAGTAGCGTTACTAGCATAGTGCAGATTACTGATGTTCCTTCCTCCAATTTTAAAACCACACTCATCTTCCAATCCGTTTTCCATCAATATATATTCAGTATCCAAGTGGAATAAATAAGGAGAGAGTATACAAGCTTGTCTCACTCCTTTGAAAGCTGGAGCCAGTCTGTTTCATTGTGTTGTGTCCACACCCTGGCTTCTTGTCCTATGGATAGGTTTTACATGAGGCCAATGAGATGTTCTGCAATTCTCATTTTCCTAAGGACATTCCACAGATTCACACAGTTAACACAATTAAATAACTTTCTGTAGTAAATAAAGCACATGTTGACTTCATTTTTAAAACCAGACTGAACAACTGGCATTTCTCTTTCCATGTAAGGTTCTGATCTGTGCTGGATGATTCTAAGCATTTTTTGCTAGGATATTCTACAGTAGTTTGTACACTTTATTGTATTTTTGGTATTCTGATCTTTTGGCCACTCTGTTGTTCTCCAGATCGTCTCACATAGTTTGGTTAGAACCTTTACTGTGTCTAATATGGATGAAATAGAAGGGTAAGCCAAGTTTTAACTACAGGGTTTGGATTTCAATTTGCGTTCAATGCAGTCGTCTTTTTGTCTCTTTTCCTAGAACTAAAGCTCCTTTATGTCACAGGGACTGACTCAGGTATACTGGGCATTAACTTCCACTTAAAATGAGATTCTAACAATACAGTAGAGTAACTTGTTACTTTACTGAAGAATTCTGTGACTAAATAAAATGCAGTCAGTTAAAATGATGAAAAGATGTATTGCTGACACACACACCGACTTGTGTGGCTTCTTTTTCAAAGGAAAGAATTTAGACAAGAAAAAAGGGTCCCACCCATTACTATATTTACCAAAGAATGGTCTGACAAACAGGTCAGGACATGATACTATATTTAAAAATATTCCAAATACAAGACTTGTTAAACTCCTTTATCCAAAATTATGAGGTTACAAAAGAAAACTTAAAATGATTTTTTTAAAAAAATGCTATATATGTATTTATATATACACACATACACACGTACACAGCACTCAAGTCAAACAGACTTTTCCAAATAATTCTATTTCATGCAGAATCATACCAACACCAACATGGAAAACATTTTTAAACTGATAGCAATACCAGAACAGCTAGTGTTCTGTTTCACCTGCTGCGTCTTCCTGAATGCTTAAAGACTACTGCAACCAACTCTGGAAAATAATGGAAGCAATTCAGTTTCCCAGACAGAAATATTAGGAGTTATTTTCCAAAATATTCCACAGACCTTAGTCAAAAGTTGGAATATAATATAAACTACAGTTTCTCTATATATACAATATACCCCACACATACAGTTAAAGAAAGCAGAAATTATTTTTTCAATATTAATAAATCATTTTTATGGTCAAGGATTAAGATAGTGCAAAGCATAATGTGTTATCTAAATCTTTAATCCATTTATTAGCTTTTCAATTAATCATAGATGACTAAGAACCTACAAACTGCAAGTATTTCCCAATTAGAAAAACCGCATATGATCCATACATTGCATAGTAATGAGAAAATATATTTCCATCTAGCCTTTGTTCTCCAAGAACTGGGCACAATGTGCAAGTGATACACATACAAAGTAATCTGTTATATATGGATAAGGACTGTGGTTTATCAGGCCTCTGCAGCTTCTACTCTATAGTCATTTAGTTCTGCGTAGGGTGCCTACCACTTGAACAGGATGATACTGAATTTCAGATTGCAACCCACTTTGTAAAAGTAGCTGGGAGTTTAGAAACAGATATATTTTACTTACAGGTTTAACTATATTTTGGTCTTTTGAGCATGGAAGTTAGCAGATACCGTATTTAATTATTTATGTCTTGGTCTCAAATTTGAAACAGTCTTCCTAGGGTTTTCACTGTAAGAATTACAATGCAATAGCATAGACTAAACAAGGGAACAGAAGGAACAATGAATTTCACATGAATAACAATATTATTTTTTTCCAACAAAGATAACAATTAGTGCAATCCTATAAAGTTCACCTCAGTCCCTGGTTCCATTTAGACACAATGGTGTAGCTTCTGTGGTAGTAGTAAATAAGTAGTTTCTTCTGGGATTATTTTTTCTGGAATCCCAGTCTAAACAGGACTAATCCTGTTTAAAGTTTTCAAGATCAACAAGCTTAATTAACTAGGTGCTGCCTCCCACTATGGCATGATAGAGTTGGTAGGACTTGCCCGTAAATAACTAATAGAACATCGTCTTAAACATTATTTTTAAACCAGCTGAAACTTAATCTTCTTTTCTGGTATTTCTTTCTACCTTCAAGAGTCATAGAAGGCAGTAGTAAACTGCTGATTTCTCTCATGGGGAGGGGTGCGCATGTGTGTGCATGTAACTGAAATATTGACCTGTCCCTGGCTTTTAAAAGAATTTTTGTCTATTTGTTTATCTAAAAAACCTAAAAAATCATGACACTTATCTATCATAAAACAGATGCAACTTAATCAAATCCTATGAAGAGGTGTTGAATATTTAGTTATTTAAACTTAATAATTCAAGGTCCTGAATTGGATCATCCAGTGAGATTCTATCCCATTGCAGAGGAAAAATTAAATACCATAGGAGAAAGAACATTATTATTCTTTTCAACAGAAGATTCTAGCCTTTTTCATTTTCTTTATAACATCAATTTAGTTGATATCATCTGCTTTTCATACCTAAAATCTTATAGAAATTATTGTGGAGCATTATAGTTCAGAGAACTCTAAACCTGCAGTTTCACATAGACGTAATGATAGGAGATGTAAAAAGGGGGAAATAAACCTACTCAACTAAGTTCAAAAAACATACTGCTTCCTTTAATTAAGAAAGGAAAAAAAACACACAAGTTCAGAACTATAGTTCTCTTCAGACAGGTCTCAAAAGCAATCACAATAATGAACCTAAACTCTAGAAAGACCTCACATCACCACAATAGAAACATTTCCCAGCCAAACTCATCCCAACCAAAATTTTGACAGAGTCTTACAAAGGAAATTGATTTTTCTACAAAGCTATTAAAGGATTAGTTTTAGATTTAGGCCAGTAAGAGATTTATATTCCATTTGGTCTCAATTTTATAAAAGGATGCACAAATGATGGCAGGGTATATATATTCAAATATATTCAATAGCTTTCCAGAATTAAGAAATTAAGCTTTTAAGAATCAAAAATCTTCAATAAAAATGCAGAAGGCAAGGCACAATTTTGACATAAATTTCTTTAAATGAACATATAAATCTGATTTATACAATCATGATATATTTTAATAGGCAGAGAACCAGCACTATCCTCTTTTTATATATGAGCTATAATATCCAATTCATTTTTCAAGGAATTCTCATTCCACAAACACAAAGGAAATGTGTATTATAAGAGATGTCATTCTACTGGGGAAAAAAATCAATAACACCTATTGTCTTTTGAAGCAACATATGATAATAAAGTCTAGAGTACTGTTTCTCAACTGCAGCCAAAGTTGGCGTTAGGGTTAAGCAATGTGTGACTACATGCGAGAAACTCTTAGATACAGCTATAATCCTTTCCTTGGTTTGGAAGAAAAAAAATCTGGAAACAGTTACCAGATGTTCCATTGTTTTCTTAGATTTATATGATGTATTACTAAGACTTAAATAGGCTAGAGCCAACAGATCAAAGAATACCATTCTTTATTTTTAAATGTGAGAAGCCACACCTGGATGCTGGGGACTTTGTAAAGCCATTCACAGTATATTTTACATATAAAGTGAAGACAGTCATAACATTTTAAGTGAGGTAGAGAAGACTGGAATGCTATAAAAACACTACCATCATCATATTCTTGAATGAGCTCTGAAAAAAGGTATTTATGCAAGTCTCCAGAGCATTATACTGAACATTGGTTCATATCTACATTGATATAAAAACATAGGTATCAACAATCACAGATCAGGATTGCAACTGAAGTTAAACTACTTGTTATTTTTATTTAGTGTTCTGAATAATGAAGCCATCTTATTTTTTATTAGTTTGGTTAATGGAATGCAGCCTGCAAGAAGCTAGGGGAAGAAAAAAGCCGAAAGTTATTTCACTTTCTTCTTGCACTGTTTATAATTATACATAATAAGGAAAAATAAGAAAGTTCTGGTCAATTGACCAATCAAATATTGCCAAATAATGGCCAATTTTTTCAAGTTTTTGCATTATACAAGAGTACATAGAAATGCTTGGTGGTATTTTGAAAATATAGTTGGAATGAAAAGGTAGATAGAGCCAATGGAATAGTTAAATATTTTTAGAGTTTGGTCTTAACATCTAATGGTACTGGATATTAGTGCACTTAATAAGCAAAGCAGCTGCATTTGGTGGCCTTCCTACTTACTCTGTTGAGTTTGGTGCCATCTGGCATTCAGAGGTTCCCATTAATGAAAAGAAATTTTGCCACATCCCCCATATATTTCTGGAGAGTTGGGGAAGCATAATTTGCAGGAACTATACAGGATTTAAAAAAGAAAAGAAAAGCCATACTGTAAATGCAGAAGGAATCTTCCACAAATGTAACATTATTAACAGAGCTACTCAGGCATTACTGTTTTTTTACCCAAAAGTAATGGATTATTTTATTACATATAATCTTATACGAATACTGTAGAGTTTCAGGCACTGCAAATACTGGTATCATTTTATTTATTTATTTGTATGCCGCCTATACTAGAAGGTTCTAGGAAACAATCTTTGCATTACTTCTATCTAAATAACATCTCATCTCTGCTCTCAGTCTTTGATCAAAAAGAATATAAAAAGGGAAAGTTATTTAAGAATAATCACTGCAAGCTACTCCATTCCGAAACTTATACTATAAAATCATCATTCTTCCTCTTTGCTATTGAAAATAGGAAGGAAGGAAGGAAGGAAGGAAGGAAGGAAGGAAGGAAGGAAGGAAGGAAGGAAGGAAGGAAGGAAGGAAGGAAGGAAGGAAGGAAAGGGGAGGGAAGGGAAGGGAAGGGAAGGGAAGGGAAGGGAAGGGAAGGGAAGGGAAGGGAAGGGAAGGGAAGGGAAGGGAAGGGAAGGGAAGGGAAGGGAAGGGAAGGGAAGGGAAGGGAAGGGAAGGGAGGAAGGGAGACAGCCTTTGCTTCAACTGAAACACAATTAGGTGAGGTTGTACAAAAAATTTTTTTTTAGTGGCTGGCTGTTCCCAAGCATTAAAACACTCTTAGCCTAGGGAATTCAGAGTAGCTTCCTCTTTATTATTCATGTACTGGCAGTCAAAAACACCTTTACTCAGAGAGGTGTTTGATATAAGAGTGCTCTGTTTTGTAAACATGTGTTTTAATATTAGTTTTTGTTTGTTTTAATGCTACTTAAGTTTATTGTTGTTTTATTGTTTATAGTTGCTTTAAGCACCATTTGTTGTTGTACTGGAGCAAACAAGATTCTCACAATCCAAGCGTAACATGAGTCTTCTTAGTCTGTCAATATAGTTGGAGAGTTCCTTTCTTCTGGAATTATACACAAGGAAATAGATGTTAAAAAGTTAAGCATAAAATGAAGTATACTTCCTGTCCCACCAGCTAGTTCAAAATTCTTAGATGGTTTTCAGCTGAAAGTGCCAAGTAAAGAATTTTTTTTAAAAAAACTTCCTTTATTTGAGGGACCACCTCTCCTCAGTCACATCTACCCATCCTATCAGGTGCAGCAGGAAGGGCATGTTGTGGGTCCCATCCACGAAATAGTGGCTTTCTTGTTGCAACCCTGCCACGCACACCCTGTTGTTCAGTGTTCTCCTGTGGTGGTTTCATGAACACTGACATTGGCCAATGCAAGAGAGGCCTTTAGTTCCTTAGATGCTACCTTGGGGTTCTTTGAGAGCTCCCAGAATATTACACGCCTTGCTCTTGGTGTGACCTTGGTTGGTCAAACACTCCTCAACAGTGTTGAATTGCCTCCATTTGTCAGTGGACTAGTGAAGTCCAAACTCTTTGGAAATAGTTTTGTAACGTTCTGCAGTCTGGTGAGCATAACAACTGCTTTTTGGAGGTCCTCAGAAATCTTTGTTCAAGCCAGGACACACTTCCACATACCTGTGTTGTGAAGATCAGACTTTGATAGTGAATATCCAGAATTCTGTTCTTTATATAAGGCAGGACCTCCCACACCTGATTATCATCTCATTGATTGAAACACCGGACTCTAATCTCCCTTTCAAATGAACTGACAATCCAAGAGGCTCATGTACTTTTGCCACACACAAATATGTAGCTTTCGATCATTTTCCTCAATAAATAAATGAACAAGTATGTTTTTGACTCATTTAATTGGGTTCTCTTAATCTAGTTTTAGGACTTGTGTGGAAAACAGATAATGTTTTAGGTCATATTTATGCAGAAATATTTTGAAAATTCAAAAGGGTTCACAAATTTTTACGCACCACTGTATGTGTCAACACTAGATGATGCTAATCACTATTGCCTTAATATTTATGTGTGGACAGATTGTTGGAGTTCACAATATAGAATGATTTAAGAAAAATAAGAGTAAAGTATCAAAGGATGTGAAAAAAAATTATTGTGTGTCAGACTATACAAATATCAAAAATTCAAAACTGCAATGGCTTAGCTATTGATACACACTGCGTTTACTATGTCATATGTCTAAATGAACTGGAAAACCACAGACTGAAGATCACCAAAACCGTAAAAATGTCCAGCTATTATCACTTCTGTAACAACAGATTAACACTGCTGATACAATAAGAAGTACAGTGAGCCAGGGTTAGCAATATTATATAAACATGAAACAAATACTGAGTCCCAATAATTTCAAGACTGGAATTCTATGGAACATCTCTGCATGAAAGATGACAATCACTCAAAAATAAGCAATACCCAAAGTTTGTTAGATTTATATCCTCTCCTTCTAGGAACTCAAGGCAGCATCCATACCCTTTCAAGGTGGGTGCCCCCTTTCTGTATATTTTACTATATACTCCCATATATAAATATTCCTTAAAATACCAAGGGCAACCAAGAAAACAAATCTATGGATCATTGAACAAATTAATCCAGAGTTTTCATTTAAGGCACAAATCATTAGGCTCAAATTATCCTACTTCAGGCACATTATGCGAAGACCCAGCTCTCTGGAGAAGACTGTAATGCTAGGAAAGACGGAAGGAAATAGAAGAAGAGGATGACCAGTAGCAATATGATGGAGTCAGTTACAGTGGTGGTAAGTGCACCATTGGGAGTTCTGAAAGAACAGATTTGGGATAGATTGTCATGGAGAAAATCTATGTATACGTTTGCTAGGGGTAGAAAACGACTTGATGGCACATAATCAGTATAAATATAGGCCTTTCTGTTTAAAGGAATTACAATAGAAACAGACTACTCTGTTGTACCTGGGATCATAACAAAGGTACCGATTGTAACAAAATACTTTCCTATCTATGAAAAAATATTGCATTTAAATATGAGAAAAATACTGTAACGGTTGTGCCAACAAAATAAATGATGCTTTTTAACCTTTTTATAATTTTCTGAAATGAATTCCTTGGCAAATACCATTGATAAAATATATAACAACAACATTTGAAACAAAATATGCATAGCATTTATATATTTGTTGTCTGATACAGATAAATCAAATTTATACTAGAACTGTGAGCGATGCAGCCATGTTCAGTTGAAGAGATGTTCTGCTTGTAAAAGCCCTCAGAATCATTATACTGTATTGATACAAACCTCTTTTTGACCTTTAAAGTTGACATTAAACTAGAGAAATTAAACTCCCTATTCAATTACTAGTTAGAGAGTCAGAAGCAACCTTATTTTAGTTAAGTGACTTATTCTGGGATAATTTTCTTAAATCTGCTCACAGTACTTGGACATATTGTAGTAATGTCAACACATTATGTACAGTAACTATAGAAACAGATCACCAAAAATAAAGCTATTATCCATAAAGAATAAAACAAAGAAAATGTCTGATATTTAAGTACATTTTTAACTGAAAACAGCCCCTCTCCAAATCCTGCTATGCTGCCTCATTGTGGTAGGGGCTTCCTGAGAAGGACGAGCGAAGAATACCAGGAGTGTATGCCAAGGTTACCCAAGGTGAGAAGGTTATCCCAGCTGCCCATCTGAAGGAAGAGAGCACCTACACTGGGCAGAATGATATAATAAGATGCTGGAGGCCAATGATCTCTTTAGCGAGAACAAAGGCGTAATTTCATATTACATGGAAGAAGGCAAGGGTAAATCACTCCTGTATTTTACAAAGAAAAATAATTAATGATATAGTGCCAGATGATGGGCCTGTCAGGACAGAAGCACTCAACATGCTACTGAAGAAGAGCTAACATTCTTTTGAGATGCTAAAGGTATTTGTGATATGGCTAAATTAAATTCCTTTGGATATCTAGTTGAAGTTGCCTTGAAGGGAAAGAAAATCCCAATGTACAAAAATGGAATTACAAAGTGGGAACATGGAACAGCTCAACCTGTGAAAGATAAAATGAGTTGACTATACATTGACATCTTAGGCATCAGCAAGTTGAAGAGGACTGAAACTGGATACTTTTAATTAAAGGATCATACTGTTTACTCTTCAGGATATGAAAAACAACCAGAACCAAAGTTCTTTTCATAGTCAGAAAGGGTATAGTAAAGGCAGTACTCAGATACAATGCAAGCAATGACTAAATAATATCAGTCAGAATTTGCAGGCAATCTTTTAATATTATGGTTATCCAAGCCTACACTCCAACCACTGTTTCAGAAGAAGAGAAGTCTGGTGAGTTTTATGGTCAAAGTCTGAAATCAACAGAACATGCAAGCAAGATAAAATGCTAAAGTTGGAAACAGGAAAATATAGCTGGACTGTATGGCCTAGGAAACAGAAATGAAGCAGGAGAATGACTCACCATTTTCTGCCAATCTAAAAATTACTTCATTGCTAACACATTCTTCCACAACCAAAAAGACTCCTATATACATGGATATCACCAGATGGTGCACATAGGAATAAACTGACTATATTATTGGTTCAAGGAGATGAACTCCTAACTCCAAAAATGTGGCCGGGGGTGAGTGTGGAACAGATCACAAACTGCAAATGTGCAAGTTATAAATCAAGCTAAAGTGGAAGAATAGAGCCAATTCATCTCTATGATATGATCTTGACCACATACCCACCATTTTCAAGAAGAACATCAGGAATTGCTTTGAAGTCCTGAATCTCATTTTATGGAACCAGAGGAACTGTGGATTGAAATCAACAAACTTGTTAAGGATGAATGTGAAAAGATACTGCAATAAACCAAGAAAAAGAAGAAAGCAAACTGAATGTCAGAACAAACAGTGGAAGTGCCAAGAAGAGAAGTGAAGGAAAGCCAAGAAAGACACAGATCTCAAAAAGGAACTTAATGAAGTATTTCAAAGAATTGTTAGAAGAGAAAAGAAGCAGTATTAAAACACCTGTGAAGACTTCAAAGGTGGAAATAGATATGGAAAAACATGTTACATCTTCCAAAGGATCTCTGAAGTTTGAAAGATGTTCTAAGCTCAAATTAGTCTGCTACGGGAAACCAATGGACTGATAATAAATGATTCAGCAATCATCAAAGATGGAAGGAATACACTGACATTTGTACAATAGAGATGTTAACATTGAAGATAACCTTAGAAGATATTTCCTACTTACAAGAACCTCTAGCAATAGAGAAAAAGTTAAGTAAGCATGCTGGCCATTACCAAGTTGAAAGACTATAGGAATTTATGAAATATCTACAGAAATTCGGCAAACAACAAAAGAAGAATCTGTAAAGGTTCTAACCAAATGATGCCAGCAAAACTGGAGAAAACACAGTGAGCAGGAAAGCAGGATAGAAAGAGTATTGATCTTATGAACTCTGGTGTTACAGAAGACTCTTGAGAATAACATGGATAGTCCAAAAAAAAAAAAATACATGGATTGTAGAATGAATCAGTACAAAGTTTTTATTCAAGGCACAAATAACCAGACACAATTTATGATATTTTGGACACATTATGCAAAAACCCATCTCTTTTGAAAATTCCATAATACTGGGAAAGGTGGAAGAAAAAAGAAAAAAATGAAGATCAGCAGCATGGTGGAGGGAATCAATTACAATGGCCATAGGTACACTGTCCAAGGACCTGAAGGGCCAATCTGGGAACAGATCAACATGGCAGGGTCTATCTATATAGTCACTTAGAGTCACACTGATTGACGTAATCGATTCATTAATCAATCAATCAACCAACCAACCAACTGAAAACAGAGCATAAATCTATATAGCAGCTTTGGAGGTTAGGTCATATAAAGTTTAAATTTTAACATGATACCCCATTAAATCAAGTCGTTGCTTTGACAAGCTATGAAACATACACCAATTCTTGCTAGAATAGGTCAAAAAATGGTTCAGAACACTCTAAAAAAAAAATCTTTAGATCAGAATTGAATGTGTGTGTGCTTATCTAAGCATAACTTCCTTGATCACAATACAGTAACACCATCTGTACTGCTTGCTTGCAGTCTCTGTTAAGTCAAGTTACATACAAGCGGTCATACTTTTAAAACAAACTACTGCAATAACCAGTCACCACCTGTTGACAGAAATTAATATACTGGTATCAGCACTTCAATAAATTTTAAACAATATAATCCTGATGTTATCAAATTGATTCAGTTGACAAACGTGTTCTACAGCTTTATCCAATTTACAAATCAGCTTTCATAGAAAGATTCATTGTCAGACCAAATCATACTGGTAGCTCATCTAGAATACTATTTTGCCTTTTAGTGAGCTTCACAAAAAATTCTTAGAAACACAATATCTTGTACTTGTCAGTGCAAAATTATTAATAGTCATTATTTTCTGTTTTGCTTTTGCTCTAATTATACATATTTGAATTTTAGCCAGCTGAAACTGTTCTGTCGTTATTACGCTTTATAATTTTATGTGCAAATTATTAATTTGTTGTTGAGCAAGGTGTATGAAGTTTTAAAATATACAATTTCTTTCTTATTGGTCTGGATTACTAATGAAGATTTTATTCTTTCATGCCATATTGAGTGTTTAACTTGTAGTTAATATTTGTGTTTGAAAAACAATGTAACCTGTTTCTACTGGCTGATGGTCATACCAGAAGAAAGAGCATTGTTTATGAACGTGTGCAATTTGTGTGAAGAATATTTTGAGTCATCCTTTCAATGTTTTCCCAGATAATTTTCTAAAATATTTGGGATTTTTTTTTCTTTAAATACATAGGTAATATTTGTTTTTTGTTTGGTTTTGCATATTAACAGATGTAGCTTTCTTTCCTGATTCCTTTCATTCAAAACATGTGAATATCACTCCAATATTTCATTGCCAATGTTTGTGTAGCACTAATTACTGTTATATCACATCCCTAGTACATTTTAGAAGAGCATGCTTGATTAGCCCTATTCTCCTTAGCAGTGAGAAGGGGTATCAAAATATCAAAACTAAAATGCCAATAAAGTCTGGTTTTTCAAGTGTATTGAATCTCCCTTTTACAGATTTCTAGTCAGTTTCAAATAAGACACAGAAAATTACTAACAAGACTGGGAAGACTGCAAGGCTGTAAGTCCTTACTAAGCATGTATCTAAAGCACATGTAAAAACTTGAATTTTTTCTTAGAATGATCTCCATGCTTTGCCAATTCACAGTCATGGTGAATCTAAAAGCATTTAGATACTTTTTAAGATAATATTTTCTGATTCAGTTCTATAAGGGTTATCAACATTACCTAGGGTTTGAGTCAGAACTAACCTTTGTCTAACCTCCCGACATCTTAACTGCTAGGTTGGAGCAGTAATAAACATCAAAGCTTTTCCAACTTCTGATTTTCAAATAGTACTTTCTGCATTATTAACAAGTATTATGATACCAATAGCGGTGAATATGCGTAGCTCAGGGTTGAACTGTCGAGTCCTTGGGGTTCTCTGAGCTTGGTTCTTTTCTTGCAAACATTTCATTGTCCGGTAACACTGAAGATGTTACCTAGCCGGGCAATGAAACGTTTGCAAGAAAAGAACCAAGCTCAGAGAACCCCAAGGACTCCAAAGTATTATGATGTAAAATAGCAGAAGAGAACTGCACAGAATTGCTGGTATCACCTATTTATTTTATGTTTACGCATTCCCATGTCATCTCTTGCTTAAACAACTTGGAATATATAATTTTGCAAATATCAAAGCTTGATGTTTATTAAGACCTACAGTAGAAAAGAAATGCTGTAAATAGATTTGTAAAGAAACAAAAGCATTGGTCTTAGTGATGAAAGATAACACCTGAACAACAAGTGCTATGTTCAGAGGTAAGCTCTCTGCACTTTGAGCAAACAGCAAGGTCCCAAATAATAGAAAAAGGTGTTCCCAGGCTTGCAAATCAAGTCCACTATTTACTATCTTTTCCACACCATGATCAAAGTGCACTGAAGCCCACTGCTTCATGGTATGTGACACAGATAAGATTCTATATTATGAAAACATGCCAAAAACCAAAACACAGGTGCTCAAGAGATTATGAGCTGCTTGTAATGGTAAACTGACAGAGAGTTAATGAGAGACAGTGCTTGAGAAAGAGAACACAATTATTAATGCCTTTAAGGCTTAACTAGTTTTACCTGCTTCCCAACTTAGATCTTAACATAGTTTCTCTGTACAGTGTTTTGAAGAGCATTGCTTATATAATTACACATAACCCAGAAAGCCTACATTTTCTTCTACTTTTTCATTTATTGTAAAGGATAATAAAGGATTAATCCAAAATGGTATTATAAATAATAAAAATACATTGTTAAAATGAATTAAATTACCATCATGCTATTAGCTTTATAAGAAGGGGATGTTTACCGTTTTATGTATATATTCTGATTCAGAAGCATCATTCGTAAATCTAGGAAAATCCAACCTTAACCACCTACAAAGATTTTTCTAATACACTAACAAAACTGGGGGCAGAAAACATACAACAGTGACCCAGGTTGCACAATTTGAAAGAAGAAGCCAATTGCCACAGGCAGGGAGGCACAGGAAAAGAACTTTAGAACTTGTTAACTGACTTTTAAATGTATTCCTATGACAGCAATTATGCATATACTTGAATATGCATAATTCCAGCTAAAATCAATAATTACTAACTTCTCTCTGATACAGTAATACTGCAACACTTTCTGTTACCCACATTCTTCCTCCTGATTCTGGAGAATAAAAGTAAGTTGAGAATGAAGCAATCAGTGACTAGACCCATTCCTTTTTTCTCTTTTGACAGTTGTGGTTATTTTAAGACCAGGAGGTCCCTCAATAAAATAGCATCATGTATGTGTATGTGAACAGGCATCTCTCTCCTCTGCAGCTTTTAACTGTATTTAAATTCCATGGATCAAAGCAAATAATTGACCCTCAAACCAACTCAGTTTTATTGCTATAGTATGCATGATCAATATTTAGTTTATTTTTAAATTCAAAATGGTCTCTTAGTTCAAGTTTACATTTCAATTCTTAAATTCTTTTTGGGTCTGTGTGTGTTCCTTCAAGTCAGTATTGACTCCTAGTGACAGCCTAGTTTTCTTGGCAAGATTTTCAGAAGTGGTTGCCCATTGCCTTCTTCCTAGGGCTGAGAGAGACTGACTGGCCCAAAGTCACCCACGTGGCTCCATGCTTAAGGCAGGACTAGCCTGATGCCTTAACCATTACACCAAACTGGCTCTCTCTTAAATTCATTACAAAATATTAATTAATGCCATAAACATATAGTCATGTTAATAATTATGCCCTTCCCTCCCCACTGAAAATATTGAACAATCTAAAGATGAAAGAGCAACAATTGTTAGAAATGTTAGTGAAAAGCCTATATGGCTTATGTGACAGTCCTTTGGGACTGTCTTCTCTAGGTAGAAACTGCTAGCCAACATGAACTGTTGGGAGAGGATGCTTTGGGTACTCACCCCTAGAGATATCTGTAGGGTGGTAATCGAGAACCAAGGCAGCCTCTCACTTTGGAAGAGTTTTACCCTCTGATTTAAGACTGGCCCTCCAACCTTTTATCCTTTAGAAAGCAGACAAAGATCTTCATCTTCCATAAGACTTTGAGGCAAGTGAGTTTTATGGAAGATACCAGTAGATTTTTAAAAGATTTTATATTTTTAATATGTTGGATCTTATGGATATTTATGCTGTTGTAAACATCCTGGAGTCATTCAAATAGGTAGCATATAAACAATTGCAATAAATATAATAAAACACTATTTGAAAAATTGAAAAAGTTAAACTTACGAGTCAAATTTTGAAATAAAAGCTAAGGATTTCAGGCCAGAAAATGGAAATGAATAATGCCTGTTACAGAAAGATAGCTCTATCATAAGCAGCAGCTGTTAGTGGAGGAGGAATATGGTAAACAATAGCAATGTGTCTCTACAGCTGCAACTATTTGTTTTCATTTGTTTTTTTATCCTTCCTTTGTGGGCTTAAGAGGAAACAAAGGAAGTTAGATGATGAGACAGCATAAAATTAAGGCTTTTCTCCATGGCAAAATACAAATCCATCTCCCAGTGGTATTTAATTTTGCAGTGCCTTAGAAATATGATTTAATAAACAGCATTCAAAAATCAGAAGTTTGTGAACAGTTACTGGAACAGTATAAACTTCATCTAACAAAACTTATGAATGACTTGGGATTTGTAGTAGATTTATAATATAAATTATATTGGCAGAAGGCAGTGGATTTTAATATAATTACCTATTTCAAAAACCAAATCTAAAATTCATACTAAATTAACATGGGTAAAAGGAAACCACCAACCAGTTTTTATATCATCTTTCACACAGTAACTTCACTTTGTAGAGAGTTTTTTTAGCTCTTATATTTAAATCCTATTGTGAATTTGATCTGTATGAAACTGTTTTAATCATTGTTCTAATGTGTGCATCAGCTGGAACATATGTTCATTCAGGGAAATGTGTGGGATATTAGCTTTTCTAAACAAACACTTTCAGCAGGAGTTCAATGAATATACTTTTGCAAACTTTAGCAACCCAGTGTATTTCTGCAAGTCAGTATTGAAAAGATCATCTTCCAATTGTATTATCAGACAGAAAGCCCGAGCTTAAGCACCAGTTTGAGGATTCATATCCTTTACCCACGAAAGAAAATTCCAGTAACTTCTAATAAGATGGGGGAATAAAAACTTTGTTTTAGAGCGGAACAGAACAAACAAATGCAAGTATTGCTATGGTGTTTGAGTGAAGAGCAAGATGGGGGGGGAAATCAATGAAAAATCCCTGTTAGCATGTTTTAACATCATTATAAACCACGTTGGACTGAACTGAACCAAGCACTTGAATTCTTACAATTCTAAAAGTATAAAGCAATCACACCAGCTGACTTCACACAACACGCTTGGCTAAGACGTGCCAGACTATT
Source organism: Python bivittatus (assembly GCF_059951505.1). Taxonomy (NCBI): domain Eukaryota; kingdom Metazoa; phylum Chordata; class Lepidosauria; order Squamata; family Pythonidae; genus Python; species Python bivittatus. The sequence continues at coordinate 33,615,076 of NW_028277074.1, forward strand.
TTGTGGTTTTGTGTGTTATACCGCTAGTTTTAATTCAGTAAGGCACAATCCAGTTAACCATATGTTAGCATGTTTCAGTATAACTAACATCTGTTGGAGGTTGATAACTCTGTTTAAGAGGAAGAAAGGACACAAGCCAGCCGTTTCCCCCGCTTTTCCCTAGCAAAAGTCAACAGTTCCAATCTTGGTCGAGGCCACACCCTCTACCTGAAATCCTCACCCCAAAGCTGTTCTTGGTGGTCACTCCTGAGATAAAAGCACTCTGTACATGTGCAGAACGCCCTCCTCTCTTCCTGACTCCGGAATCCTAGGCTCTTGCGTACGGCTCGTGGTCACTTAGGTACCTGATGGAGCATCTCCGCGGGGAGCTGCGACGCTCGGAACAACTCTGCCACTTTACTCCCCCCGACAGCGGGGGGGGCCAATCCAGGTCCCGCCTCGGGAGTAGGCTGGCCGCCGCAAAGCGAGAAGAGCTCGGAGAAATACTGCTGCTCGTTCCCCGCCAAAAACAGCGTCGAGGTTCCTGCGGCCGCCGGCCCAGTGAGAGCCGCTCCCGCCGGCTCCATTGCAGGGAAAGGCGACAATCTCTGCTCTGAGGCGAGTACAAAACTCCTCAGGAGGAGGAGGAGGAGGAGGAGGAAAGATCCTCCGGCGCTGCGGCGTGGAAGGTACAGCCCCTCTGGCGGCGGCCGCTCAGCTGCCGCTGCCCCCTCCTCGCTCGGCCGCCCGCCCGCCTTTCCCCGGTGCGGAAGAGCGCTATCTCTGCAGTGCTGCCCCTCGGGCGGGAGGAGGGAGGGAACGCGCGAAGACAAGCTTCCGCGCGCCTTCTTCCTTCTCTCCTGCTGCAGCTGAGAGCGGGAGCAGCTGTTCCCGCCAGAAGAGAAGGGAAGGGAGCGAGCCTCTCGGGACGCGCGTCCGAGCCGCGTCTTGCTGGCTCTGCGGTCTCTGCTCCCGCGCCCCACACCGGGCTGGAACAGCAGCGGGAGACGCCCGCTTGCGCCTTCCCTGGCGGGGGGAGTCAAGAGACCGTCGGGCTGGGAGCGGGAAGGCTGCGCGGACCTCGCAGGGGGAAGTACGGCACCTCGAAGACTTTAAAAGCAGAGCTCTGCTGCAAGGATGGCGTTTCGGTCTGACTGCGTCAGAGCATGTGCAGAACGCTTCGGTAGCCCTGCTCGATGAAGCCATCTGGGCATTTTGCCAACCCCTTTTCTGCCCTGGAAGCACTCTCTGCGTCGAAAGCGGGGATTCGTTGCCCACGGCTGATCCTCAACGCTGGAATTATTCTCCGCTGAAGATTTTCCACAGCCGGCAAAAGTGCAATCTAAAGAAAGCCCCTCCTGTTACTACGGACGGCCGATGCATCTTCCCTAACTTTCTCCTAATCTGGCAAACGCCTTCTAGAAATGATGTTAAAACATTTTGGGTGGCCAAGGTGTTTGATGAGCCAATGAGACCCTGATCTAGAGTTTGTAACTAAATCATCTGATGTGAAAATGCAGGCGTCTTTAGACTTTGATACTGTAGCGAAGTATTTAAATTAAACTGTACTTTTCATTATATTACCAGTATTTTGTTATTCTTGATTATGACATAAAATTTAGTAAGTAGTAATATTGATCTTAAGTCACTTCTGGATAAAAAATTGTAATGAAATTACATATTGATAAGAGTGTGTGAGTGAGTACAATTAGGATTAAGTGAAATGCTAATAAAAATACAGAAATTGTATATGCATGGGGATGGACTATATTATTGTGGGAGGCTGTGCACATGTGTAATCACTTTTTTTTTTGGCAGAATGTTTGTTTGTTTATGTATGTATTAAATTTCTCCCCCACCCGTCTTCCCCCAGTGGGGGACTCTGGGTAACTCACACAAAACATTAAAACCATAAATATATATAAATACATAAAACATCAATTTAAAAACATTACTAAAAAAGGAAAATATGTTTATAAAAAAATAAAAAAGATATGTTGCCAGATATCTTGCAAAGATATTATGTTGTCTTGATTCCAGAAAAAAATACCATGGTTCTTCTCTATGAAATCCTGAACCATATGTACAGGTCCACCTTGAATTCATAGTCATTTGTTTTTGTTTTATGCTGTACATGGCTTACAGTAGAAGCAAGGACCTGTTGCTTGTTTTTAGAACCTAGTCACATGGCTGGATTAATGTGTACTCCTATAAGTCCCTGAGCTGGTAGAAAACTATACCAGCATAAAATGTGCTGTCTTGATTGCTTAGCCCTGTCCTGACCCAGCAATAAAGCCAATTGTTGGTGCTGTCCTTACTGATGGCATGTGGATTAAGGAAAGGGATTTGTGACACCCCCTGGCTTTGTTTTCCCTATCACCGCATTTTCTAGCAAGAAAGCAATCACCTTTCACTCTCCACACTGTTGGGTGGGGCACGGTTGGGTGTGCATAGCTGGATGCTTGGAAGTGAATGATTAAGCAACCTGTCTAGTTGCCCAACTAACAGGTTTATTTATATACTTATTATTCTGATTTATACAGCTGCCCATCTCAAATACATGACCCTGGGCAGCTTACAGGAAATTAAAAAAGATTAAAAAAGAACACAATATAAAAACCACATAAAACCATATCAAAAACTATGTAACAATCTGCAGCCAAGGTGTAAAAAAAAATAACATAACCATTGTACAGGCTTCATTGGACACCCAGATCCCCAACCCCGTAGCAAAGCCATGTCTTCAAGACCTTGCCAAAGGCCAGTAGGGTCAGGGCTAATCTGATCTTTTGGGGGGATGATGTTCCAAAGAGCGGTGCTAAAAACAGGTTGCAGGAACAGAGGCTGAAAGAAAGAGTGCTATATACAGTGGGGCAAAAAAGTATTTAGTCAGCCACCAATTGTGCAAGTTCTCCCACTTAAAAAGATGAGAGAGGCCTGTAATTTTCATCATAGGTATACCTCAACTATGAGAGACAAAATGGGGGGGGGGGGGGGAAATCCAGAAAATCACATTGTCTGATTTTTAAAGAATTGATTTGCAAATCATGGTGGAAAATAAGTATTTGGTCAATATCAAAAGTTCATCTCAATACTTTGTTATATATCCTTTGTTGGCAATGACAGAGGTCAAACGTTTTCTGTAAGACTTCACAAGGTTTTCACACACTGTTGCTGGTATTTTGGCCCATTCCTCCATGCAGATCTCCTCTAGAGCAGTGATGTTTTGGGGCGGTCGCTGGGCAACACGGACTTTCAACTCCCTCCAAAGGTTTTCCATGGGGTTGAGATCTGGAGACTGGCTAGGCCACTCCAGGACCTTGAAATGCTTCTTACAAAGCCACTCCTTCATTGCCCGGGCGGTGTGTTTGGGATCACTGTCATGCTGAAAGACCCAGCCACGTTTCATCTTCAATGCCCTTGCTGATGGAAGGAGGTGTTCACTCAAAATCTCACGATACATGGCCCCATTCATTCTTTTCTTTACACGGATCAGCCGTCCTGGTCCCTTTGCAGAAAAACAGCCCCAAAGCATGATGTTTCCACCCCCATGCTTCACAGTAGGTATGGTGTTCTTTGGATGCAACTCAGCATTCTCTCTCCTCCAAACACAACAAGTTGAGTTTAGACCAAAACATTCTACTTTGGTTTCATCTGACATTCTCCCAATCCTCTTCTGGATCATCCAAATGCTCTCTAGCAAACTTCAGACGAGCCCAGACATGTACTGGCTTAAGCAGGGGGACACATCTGGCACTGCAGGATTTGAGTCCCTGGCAGTGTAGTGTGTTACTGATGGTAGCCTTTGTTACTTTGGTCCCAGCTCTCTGCAGGTCACTCACTAGGTCCCCCCATGTGGTTCTGGGATTTTTGCTCACCATTCTTGTGATCATTTTGACCCCACGGGGTGAGATCTTGCGTGGAGCCCCAGATCGAGGGAGATTATCAGTGGTCTTGTATGTCTTCCATTTTCTAATTATTGCTTCCACAGTTGATTTCTTCACACCAAGCTGCTTGCCTATTGCAGATTCAGTCTTCCCAGCCTGGTGCAGGTCTACAATTTTGTTTCTGGTGTCCTTCGACAGCTCTTTGGTCTTGGCCATAGTGGAGTTGGGAGTGTGACTGTTTGAGGTTGTGGACGACAGGTGTCTTTTATACTGATAACAAGGTCAAACAGGTACCATTACTACAGGTAACGAGTGGAAGACAGAGGAGCCTCTTAAAGAAGTAGTTACAGGTCTGTGAGAGCCAGACATCATGCTTGTTTGTAGGTGACCAAATACTTATTTTCCACCATGATTTGCAAATAAATTCTTTAAAAATCAGACAATGTGATTTTCTGGATTTTTTTTCTCATTTTGTCTCTCATAGTTGAGGTATACCTATGATGAAAATTACAGGCCTCTCTCATCTTTTTAAGTGGGAGAACTTGCATAATTGGTGGCTGACTAAAAACTTTTTGGCCCCACTGTACCTGTCCAGAAGTAACTCTGCTGGCAGATCACAGGCATGGAGAACCAGCACGGTGTGAAGCCAAAGGAAGCTTTCTGGATACCCCAGGCCTGTACGTCCCTTCTACATGTCCGTGACCTGTCAATCACCTGCTTCTGAACATGGGCCTATCACCTTTCTGAAAAAGAACTAACCCTGTGTTCAAGATAGCTTGCCTGAGAGTTATGGATGCAAAAGAAGGGAAGAGGTTGAAGCAGACTGAGCAATGGACCACAAGCAAGCTTGGTCTTCATCTGCTGCTGCAGGGGAATGGGGATGCTGGCAGGCATGACCAAGGAGCCCAAATTTGATCTTATGACCAGCAGCAACTGGAAGTAGCCAGTGGACAGCCATTGAGGACATGCAATTATGATTGGCATCTTTATACATATGGGCGGGGGGGAGCCAAGGCATCAACCCAGCCACACGTTTTTCTGAGCTCCTTTCAACATCATGTTACTTTATAATAGTATATTTTAGTTACCTTTGTTTCTTTTTAGCTAATTTTAGTTAAAGTAAGAATACTAGGTTACAGTAGGCTTATTAGATTTTTATTAGACTTGTTAGATCTTCTTAAATTCAGTCATGACTACTTTGGGCAAGACGAATGTGGAGGCAAAAGGCGGAGACCAAAGATTCTGAGTGGATTTGAACAACGTGGGAAAAAGAAAGAAACATCATGGGATCGGTCCCGGGTCCTTTTCTTCCTCAAAGTCTGCTAAACAACCAAGGATAGAAGAAAGTTTTCTATGAAAGGAACCTGTCAGTAAAACAAATTTCCCACCCGCCTTTAACAAATTTGCAGCCCTTGAATCACCTGAATGGGACCTTCAAACAGAACTGCTAGATCTTTCACTATCTGTCAGGGAAGAGCTAAATGAGAATCTGGGTTTTCTCCCGGTCTCTCACTGTGTCTCCAGTACTTGCTATTTCACCTGCTAACCTCAAGGGAAATAAAAATAAGTTTAAAAATAAGATACAAAATCAGAATACGGACAGGCCCCCATGGGAAAATACAACTGAGTTTATGGCAAAGCAATGCCTTCTTACAGCACAAACTGTTATCTTGTTATTTGAGCAGTGTCAGCTATAAAATAAGACCTGGAATTGCTGAAGAAAGACTTTGAGGCTTTCGTTCAAAAATACGAAGCCGGACCTACCACTTCCATTAAGGCTCATGCAAAAGCTCTGGATGAGCCACATATTAATGACCTGCACTCTCATAAAAGGCAAGTCATTAAAGTTAAAGAAACTGACAAAATTGCACAACAGTCAAATGTCTGTATTAATAAATTCCTACTGTCTGACATGGCAAAGAATGGGGGCTTCATATGGCTTCATACATACTAAAGCCTCTTTGAATGCTAAAGAAGCAATTCCCTGCAAGTTAAATCGTTCACTTCAGGCACAACAGATTGCTCTCTGTATCTCCCTGAACAGTCTCAGGGATTCCAGGAGAGCAACTGTAACTTCCCTAGGACAACTTTTTAACTGTAAACACAGACAGATAGATTTATGTGCTGTTGAATGGCTTCCAAGTGCTCCAAACCAAAACCAGATTCTATTGTCTTGTAAATCAACCTACTCTCCCACTGATGCTATTCAAGATGAGATTATACTTAGCAACATTACAAATCTTACCCAGTACCAGACTCTTTTGTGAAGTAAAAGTTAATTCCCTATTCAGATCTGTCTCACCTAGATTCCAAAACTATTTCAAAACTAGATGCCATCAAGTTTGCCTCTTCCCCACACCTGGCCTTGAAAAAGCAAGGCTGTGGGAATCAGCCAGTTTCACTAAATAAAGATAGGTCAGATCCAGCTGAAGCCGGCCTTATCAGTGCTTTTGGTTTCCTGCCTAGGAATGAACGAGATAATATAATACACAAGCTGGAAAACCTTAAGAAAACCTTACTGGTTACAATTGCTACAGCTGATCCACTTATTCACCTTGTGTCTCCAAACATCAAAGCTAATTGCCCTCCCTTGGTGGATAATGGAATGGCTGGATATTGCCCTCCAAGTAATATTTGTTCTGGCCCTTATGGGGCAGTTGGGGAGGCTGCTGGAGAGTGCCAGGCTATGCTAACTATTGAGGAGGAGATATTGTCTATATTTATTTATTGTATGTATGTATGTATGTATGTATGTATGTATGTATGTATTTATTTATTTATTTGATTTGTCCCCCCCATCTCCCCACAATGGAGATTCCCTACAGGGTCCATAACTACAAATCATGGAGCAGGAGGAGGATCTCCTGCAGAATCACCCATGTAGGTTACCTTAAGTCCAGATGCCCTTGGTGATGAAGAAGCAGCCCATATGTGTATCCCTAAAAGCATTTCCATATCATACCACAACAAGACCTATAGGGAAACTTACCAACATGTTCCTCAAAGACTACAAATAACCCCTGCTTAGTAGATCCTGTGCAGAATCATCATGATCCACTAACCGCACACCCAGTGACACTGAATGAAGCTGCTGCCACACAAGTACCATTGGATGGTGCCAATTGTCACCAGAGAGTTGGATTCCCATGAGCAGCCACAGGATTTGCTTTAGGCAAACCAGCCCTTGGCAGAAGCCCTGCTGTCCTCCTCTGGTTCACCATCTCGACATCATGATCTCATAACATTGGCTCACCAAAACCAGCTCATGTGACTCTTACTGGATGCCCACGTCATCTCCCTATTACATATTGAAAAGTGTGTGTGAGTACAGTCACAGTGCTGCCAAAGCTGGAACGATGTAGGCCAGGGGTCCCCAAACTCTTCAGCTCATCGACCCCTTCATGAAGTTTCAGATTGTTCATCAACTCCCAAACATTGATTATATGAAAATAATTTAAGAAATACTACTTCAACCAGTATTTTTAAAGTAGTACTACTTTAACAGTACTATGAACAATGGCAACACCACCAACAATAAAGGCGACTCAAGGGTGCTCTCACCGGCGGCTGACCATCCAATCCTGGGTAACACTGTCATCCACAATTATGGATGACTGGCTGGGGTGAGATGAAGGCAATGTTGTAAGGACATGCTATAAAGTAGCAGTTAGCAATCACTCTTCGGACGTGCTCTTAGTTTTGGAAAGTTTTTTTAGTGCTGTATCAGTCAGAATCAAGATGCCTGGCGTCATTCACTAGTAAAGGTATTGCGACTGGTTAACTATTTCCCAACATACTTATATGTACACATATAATTCAAACTGAATAAATAAGGTCTTTGAATATCATTATTTATAATATATTTTAAGAGACTAATATGAAGTTATACTTAAGACTACTGGTTCCCCACTTTTTGGAAATGTAAGATCCATTCCTCAAAACCATCTTCGTTTTTTGACAAAACACATACTGTAGACTCCTCAGTAGGAGGCAAAGGCTTTGACACCAGCACATATGAAGATGTAGATATCTCTATTTCCCACACCTTACAAACATTATTAGTCACCGTTTTTAAAACGCATCTTGTCATCAAGAGCTATTGTTTTATTTTAAATTACTACATGAACAGAAGTGAGTGTATTTGTAACTTTGAATTGACTGTTGATGCAACTGAAATGATTACATACTGTGCTAGGTAAAATATATTCAATGCCTTTTAAATTTATCCCAGTAAATTCTTGTAGTATACAAAAGCATGAACTTTTGAATTGTTTCTTGCTATTAATTTTTTAACAATGAAAGGTACAATTGTATGGCAGGAACAGAAAGCTTTTGTTGGTTTTCAATTATTATACCTGATTATTAAGCATCCTATCTGAGACTGGTTGGAACTGCAGCCTAGGTTCTATAGAGCCAGTTTCTATCCACTGCTCTATCCTTAGCCTTTTGACGCTTGCATAATATTTAAGTAGACGCACCTTGATTTTTTAAAAATCATATTGCCAGAAAACTGCCCATGTTTACTAGAGCATGTTTGATAGTAATGCTTCTCTTAGCTCTTGCATTCAAAATAAATATTTAAATTTCTTCAAACTGAGCTCAAGTAATCCAGCATGTAGATGATGTATGCAACAGATAATTTTAATTACAATAATCAGATAAAATTTAAACTCCCTTTTTCCTTACTGCCTAAGCCTGATGCAGATTTTACCAAACCTGAGTAAGATGAACACTGTTACATTTCTTTTCAACAAACTGGCTATAATTGCTTCCTTTTTTCTGGCTTCCCCTTAGCAATGACTGACAACTATGAACTTAGAATGTTTCCTATGAACTCCCGTGGAAACAGATGCTCTCTGGATCAACAGCTGCATGTCTATAGGAGAAAGTCGTAATTTTCTTGCAAATTCAACGGTGAGAAAAACATCTGGATCCACTTTAAGGACAGAGGACTTGATGAGTTATGTACTGCTTAATTTTATATGGACACTGTTTGGTTTATTACATCAAATTGCCTCCTCTTTGGCTCAAAGAAAAATAAGAGAGGAAACGTTCTGTTTTTCACAATAGGCAGTCAGTGACAGGAGGGCAGAAATTAGCATCATGCAACCTTCTATCATTGCCTTCTAGTTCTTTTACAAGGTACTGTACATAAAAGCATTTGGGTTCAATATATCAGAATAATAAAGTGCATGTGCTGTATTTTATCTAAACACAAACGTTTTGCTAAACATCAAGGTCGGATGCCTTCACCCTTATGCCACATGCTTTTGACCTGAAACTTTCTTCTGGTACTAGATGTTGCTGATGTTTCTGTTTAGGTACTTTAGGCCTGAGTTGTGTTCTATTAGCAGAGTTATCTTCCTAACCCCACATTCCAAACTTTAGAGATCTATTCGTTTTTCTGGTGGATAATACAAGGGACTGGATATGCTAAGCCGAGGCAGTGCAATTTGCATGTTAGGTTTTCTCCCTGCTCTACCCATGAGTGAGAAAAAGATAAGCAAAGCAATAATCCAGATAAGGCATAAGAGAGGCAACAGCGATGTTTTGTTTCAGAACCTATCCTGTTGTTCCACATTTGGGTTTGAGATACTGTATGTAAGAAACCTTCGTAGCAAGGAATAGGATGCAGATTCATGTTTAACAAGGATAATAACTAGGGAGAACATTTCAAAAATTAAGTTTATATTCTTTAGAAATGAAAATAATCTCTAAAAAGAAAACAAAAAACGACACTGAAAAAAAGCATCGCTTTAAAATGATTTTGTTTGCATTTGTTTCGCATTTATATGAATGATCACATTCCAGATTAAAAAGTGTTTTAGCACATATCCTCTGGAAATGCCCTTTCCTGTTCTACTCACTGCACCTGACCTAGAAGCGTTCATCTTTGATTCGTATTGAAAGCAAAGCCTATTAACCTAAGCAAGATATTCTGCTGCTCGATGATATTCTGATCATGTTCTTACCTATGTATTAGCATGTTAAATATTAAGTTATGGTTCTTATTCTAGTTTTTAGTTAACCTTTTTTGAAATGCTGTGGGCTGCAACATACATTACATATGATAAAGCAGAACGGCATACCTAACCGAAACCACATATATAATAGTATGTCAAGTACAATCAAAATGTTGCTACCAGTGCAGTTGTTGACATATTTGGAAACTGTATCTAACTGTAAACCAATACCGTGAGTGGCATGTTCAGACACCTATTATGTTTGCATGCATTGAATGACATGTTGGGAAGATTACCTTTTAGAGATGATCCTTTTCTAAGTTCCATGATTTTCATCAAGCAGCTCTTTTGTACAACATACATTTCAAGGAGGTTATGATGCAGACGACTACCAACAAAAGGATTATATTCTGAAAAGGATAAAAATAATTTTCTGGTTTTGTCAGTCTCTTAACTCACTGTCTGTTATTGTTCCTTGACTCATTTTTTGACATTACCAAGCTGAATATTAATTGGAGATATCTTGGTGGCTGTAGTTGCTGTAGTAAAGATCAGACTGCCCTCTAAATTAAATATATTGCTTTGAATCATGCTAATAATATGACTAGATTTACTGAATTCTTGACTTCAGATCTTTTGATCACATTAAGGTATTTACTGAACAAGCCTTGCCCTTGAGTCCAATGCTATCCAGAACTGTGCATTAAGAGTAAAATATTAATTCTGCCTTCTTCCAAACTTCTAGAAAAGGAGTTTGCTATATGCTATCCCATAATCCAGATAGTGAAAATTTCATAATAAATTACACTGTAAACCATTTTAGAAGAGATGTCTGTATATTGTTTGAAATTATGGGTCTCTGCTTGAATTTAATAACCAGGAAACGCATGAAGCAGGATAAAATTGAATCTGATTCTCAACCATCAAGTTAAAAAAAGGTTATCTTCATTTATTCTGTTTTTCCAAAACCACTTTTGTTCTTTGGGTAATAAGTACTTCTCATAGTTCCACCTATGAGAATAGGGATATAATAACGGGATAAGGATATGGGAATACAAGACAAGACAAATTTAGTCTTTGGAAAGTAGCTTACATTTTGTCTTGTTACTGAATATGTTATTATGGAGTAATTAAAACTCTTTAAAAAGGCAGTAAGACTTAAAGAGAATTTTGTGGGATGCACGCCTATCAGCCAAATAATCCAGTATAATGATTGAGCTTGTACTGAATAGTGATAAAGAACTGTTAGATTTAGAGCAGTGATGTCAAATCCCCCATTTATCATTAATTCTGATGAAGAGACAGAGTACCACCACAGCTTTTGAAAAATCCCATCCATAATACATAAGTGTGTTACAAGCCTACATCTTGCTCTGTGGTTCAAATATTAGGCTGCTCTCAACTTCTTACATTAAGTAAACCTTGCTCACATAGGTCAGCCTTCAACAATAATCTTTCATGTCAACATAACATCAAGAATTCTATCAACTAGCAGAAAAACTCCATGTATCAATACCTTTCAACTTCTGCAAACAGTACAGGTTCATAGTATATTGTTAACACGTAACTCTCCCTAATTCTTACCATGCACATGGCTAATTTAGAGGTGTGTTTGTATGAAGCTTGTCTTAGAAGAGATGCAGGCTATGGAAATTTTAGAGGTCTTAGGTTATAAGGCCCTCAGCCAGTCAATAAACATGAGGAATCATAATATTGTCACACCTTACCATGTATTTATAACTACAGGAGCCATTTTTACATTTTTAGGCACTGAGCTCTAAGAATTGTAATTTCTATTCTATCTTTCCTTGATACAAAACCAGAGATACAAAACTGACTGTTAATGTGTTTTAACTCAAGCAACATTGCAATGATGATCACACATCTGCATACAAACTCAATAATGAGTACAAAGCCAATCTGAGTTTAGAATAAAAGACACAGAGTCTAATATATTAAGCACACATATTTACTTAATCTATACAGAACGGAGTAGATAAAATTTCGGTTTCACATTAGTGAAAAATTTCTACAAAATGTTCCTGAAAAGCAAAAACCAAGACTGCCTATTTAGTCAGCATTTTTCATGGGTATGGGTTGCAATAATAAAGCAGTGTTCAGCACAAACTAAAGTTCTGCATCACTTTTCACAGTTATTTCCATCTATGGTCTGAAGAGGTAGATTTTCTGCAACACCTGAGAATTGAACTGCAACAAAACCAGGTGTAAGAAAAGAATGGATTAGAAAGATACAGCCCTAAAATGTGCATGTATTTATTTGTGTTCTAAATGATTCTAGGGCTTAACTATTTACTGAGTATCTGAAGCCCAAGTTACACAATAGTAAAAATTGTGCACCCCCTATACTGAACACATTGGATGCAAATCAACTGGAGGTATGGAGTAGTGGACGGTATAAGCAATAGCTTTCTTTTTTTATAAGCACATGATTATCAATTTACACACAGCTAGCTGCCTGTAATAAGCATGAGCTGTACAATTAAAGTACATTGAACAAATCAGCAGAAAAATGGCAGTGCAGTATCCCACTATATGGCAAGAGACAAGTAATGAGCTTGTCCTCTCTACTAGCCCTCTATTGCTCAATGCATGGAATGTCTCGAGACTTTAAACAAAACCATCATTTAGACTTAAGAAAAAGATGGAGAAGAATTGCATGAGCAAGCCTTCTGAAAAGCTGTCATTATTTCAATACGTTTATTTTCTATATCTATAATTGCAACAGATTAAAAAAAAATACTCCTCTTGCCTACAAATAAGAGTAAGCATCTGGCCAGTTGTGGCTATAGGTAAAACTAATCCAAGTACCGTACCTAGAAGGGAATGTCTTTGCAATTTTTACTTTCAACATGCATGTGTTCCACTATCCAATTTCTCAGTTGATTTTCGCTCTTCTACAAGCTGAAAGTGTTTGCACTTCTAGCTGTATATTTGTTTGATGAAAGGTTCTCTAGTATCCATTATGCTTATGACAGCATAATTGGGCTTTGTATTTTCCACTATACACCATTTACCTTACAGAACTTGGAATTCATACAAAAGAGAATGCAAAATCATTTTAAGAACTAGAATACAAGTTCCAGTTTCCAATTCATGACTTGCCAAGTCCACTAATAATGTCAATTGATTTTTCTCAAAGGTATGAATTAATATCCTAAAGGTTTTCTTCAATCTTTGTTTCTATTAGGATATTTCACACTGTATATTGTACTAGGTAAGGATAGGACATCAGTAAAGCCTTAAATTCAAGTAATTTGCAACTAAACTGTAAGAAGAGTATACAGGTAGATAAAGAGAATTTATCAATAGTGTGCTTAAATAAGAAAAGCTTCAGGAAAATGAATCCAAACTAGGTACCAGAATTCGGTATTTTTTACATTGCCGCAAATAGCAACAACTAGAAAGCTGATATATGTAGGCAGAGTTAACAGCAGCATGTAACCTAGCAGTACTCTTTTGGTCCCTGTTTTTTTTTTTTAAATCAGATTATGGGAGATACCTAAACCTTTGCAACTGACCCTACATTCATAATTCTAACCACAGTACAAAAAACAGTAAAACAAATTAAAAAGTGGAGCCTTGTACGTTGTGCATTTGTTAGCAACATAAATACTGAAGTGCCAAATTCAAAGTAACTTAGATATCAGAAGGCACTTCTGTTTATGTATATGTTTTGTCTAGTAAGACAGTTCATTTTACAAAAGTAAGAGTTGAGAAGACCAGAATATTCTTCTTGTATTTTGAATTAGATAAATTATCTATATAATTTGTACACTTTATCATGGACAGACCAGTTTTTATAAGAATGTGTATCCTGTGAAATATACACCTTAGGATTTCCTGTACTGATAGTGTTGTTCATTTTCAGTAATGATGCATTTTATACATGCTCACATAATAAGTAGGCACCAAACCGAATGAAATAATTGCCCCCCAAAACAAAACAAAACAAACCCAAAGGTATATATTTTTTATCTAGTAACCACTAACCAAAATCTTGTTGCATTTTATAAGCTGCAACTATGCATGAGAGCAATTTTTAGATTACAGCTCATTAAAAAAAAAATCATTACGACAACAGCAGTGCATTCAAAGTACATCTGGATTTAAGTTAGTGGCTATTTAGACAAAATATGAATGCTTGTTTTCTGCCTTAGTTCCTTCAATTTAATAAGAAGGGCAACAGTTACTTAATTTATATTGACTATCAGACAATCCTGAGAAATATGAATTGTACACCCTGTTTTTCCAGTTGCAAAGTTATATAATAGCTGTAGGCAAGTTAGCAGCTACACTAAACCCTGTAAGATTTTTCAGCTTTTTCATATCAGTATGGCCAGTCACCTGCCAAATTGTATTTTGCTGTACTATTTGATAATTTCACCTCAGTTTTAAAACCTTAATATACTACACAGATTTAAGCTCAGTCTGCAGCACTGATCAAAGCTGTTCCTTTAACATGATGACAAATCTGCATGTGGGTCTTCTATGACACGGTAATGTGTTACTGGGCAAGAAGAAAAACACTGCATGCATCCTTAATGATTTTTTTTTGTATAAAAAAAGGCAAATGTGCAATACAGTTGTGGATTTTTTTATAGATAAGCTATTCAATAGCTGCTATGCAGCTTCCTGTACCAGGCAAATTCTGTTCTGTTCTAAGAAAATACAGATATGGTAGAAAAAGTAAGAAAATTTTCACCACAAAACTAATAGTTACCACCACCAGTTAAAGTTATACACAAAATATATCTCTTAATACAGTGTTTACATTTTAGTCAACAAAATCTGTGGTAGGAATGGAAACCAAACTGACAGTTTTTTCAGAACTTTCGTTTGCCACTCTTGTTTCAACACCTGGTTGGATTCCTTCTTGCTCTTTATTCGTAGAAATCTCCAGCTTCTCATGAGAGTTGAGCATGCACGATTGCAATATAGGTACAGCTAGATCAACATCTGCTTCTCTTGAAGAAACCTGTTCTTTAAGAATTTCCACCTTCTCATTCAACTCATTTCTTTCTGTTTGAAGAGCTCTACATAGCTTTTCCAAACGCTCCAGTTTTATTTGGAAACCTTTGTATTCTTTGTCCTTAACTGTCTTCTGTAATAAACAAGATATCATACAGGACCCAAGTGAATCTTACACAATGCACTGAAAACTGTTAGAATAGCAAATGAGAAAACTACACAAACTGTTGATGGTTACCCTTTTCTACTATCCAGTTACAGCTTCGTAATCTATATTTAAGATGACCACAATTCCAGTTCCCTTTTCTTGGTGTATTTAAGTTCTAATTTCCCATGTAAAAGTCTCCTCCTCTAATCTGAAAAGTCTGTTGCAACCCCTACTCATGACATTGTTTAAATGAAAGTGATATACAATTTATTCTGTATAAATAAAAAACACTTCCAGTCTTTTTCCAGATAACTGAAAATATTCAGACATAAACAGAATACATTTATTTTTATGTTGAAGATGGCCACACATTTTTATGAAACATAGCACTAGCAAATTTATCAGTTTAAATTATAAGTAAACCACATATAATCACATTATATTCTCTGAAATTCTGTTTTCTAATTGGTCATTGGGTTACCTTTAGTTTTCATCTAGTTCACTGTCTACAAAATTGTACAGAAGAAACTACATATTAGCATTTTGATTTTTAAGAATGGAAACTGATACTCACTTCTTCAGCCATTTGTAGGAGGGCCTTGTTGTTGTTTTCCCATTTTGTACGCCACACTATTATTTCTTTTTCCAGTTTTTTAATCTTTTTGGTCATCTGAAATTAAATTAATTACACTGATTTTGAGCAAATTGCTGGAAATGAACGTTATAACCTACGGAGGTTGCCACTTCAATATCTAGGTTGCCCAGTCTCTTGAGATTTAATCCAGATTTAATTTTAAAAAGGTAAATGTTATTTACTTCACAAGATTAAAAACAAAGTGCATGATCATTTTACAAAGACAAATGAGTCTGAGAACCCAAATAATTTACAGAAAATGTTAAGACAGATTGTATGATACAATCAGCAGCATGGATGAGAACATTAACCAAACAAAGACTGAGGTAATTAGGTGAATGATTGCAAGTTACACATAAATGGCAAAAAACCAGAGCGAGTACATGAATGTGTATACTTTGACAGAATTTTTACTAAAGATGGGAAAGAAAATAAGATGTACAAATTCAGATAGAAAGGTAGTGGGTAGAATGTTGTCTGTTGCAAGAAATGAATGTTTATCAAAATAATTAAAAATAGCTGGATATTGTATAGTATTGAAGATTGCGTTTCTGTACAATGTGCTCTATGGAACTGAGAGGTATGTCAGGAAAGACATAGAAATTAATGCATGGGAATTAGGTACTTCAGTGTGTGTGATAAAAGAAGAAGTGATAAGAGTCTAGAATGAATGGGTGCTGAATGAATGTGGAATTAATAGAAAAGTGAATGCCCATCCCATAAGAAGTATTTTGAGGTCATTTGGTCATATAGGGAAAATGCAAGAGATTGAATAGGAATAAAATATATGAAGACAAAGTGAATGGATCGAGAGAATGAATGAAAAAAATGAGGATGGATGAAATGGAGAAGACTCTCAAAAACAGGTGAGATGTTTAAAAAACACAAGGCAATGTATGAAGTGGTGCCCAGATGTGGTAGATGCAAACATGTTCTCCAAGGAGGGAACTGGATACATTTGCCCATTCAGAAATGAACTCCATTGAGTTCAGTGAGGTTTATTTCCATTAATACACAGACAAATCAGGAACAGTACAAAATCTTCTTGTGACAAATAGGTAAGAGAATAAAATACCTTTTCCATTTCTTGTCTGAAGGTTGTGAAAAGTTCATTACTCTTTGCCATAGTTGTCTGGAATTCCTCAAATTTATCCATGTAAAGAGAAAGCTAAAGGTAACAATGTTTAAATCCAATTTAGATACATAATTTAGAGTTATTTGCACAATATATTAATTATCCACTACAAATGTATAGAAAATAGCAAAAAAATGGTTTTGAATGGCTAATTTGGTCCTACATGAAGACTAACGTTGCCTAGATGTTGCCTAAAAAGACCTAGTTAGCTTTCAAAAGATAAAAGCTGAGGCACAGGTCTCTATAACAAACTAAGATTATATCAAAATGACAACACTCATACAGTGGTGTCATGAAACAAATCTCTATTCTTATGTACTTTCATTCCAAAGTCTGATGCAGATATGTAAATCACTTTTTTGCTATCATTATGTTAGCACTAGCATCACTGTTTAATGCCTATAAGCTAAGGTATGTTAAATGGATTAAAATTTATTTAAATATTAAAGAATTTCTAGCTCTATTTTTACATTACCATAAGAACTTCTATAGCAATTGTAACTTAGCAAAAACCCAAACACATCACCTTAAACACATATTTTTATCTGCACTGAATCATATTTTCTACCTCATTTTTTTATTAAAAAAGTAATAATAATTTGAATAATTATTGACTGCAGAATAAACAAAACAAAATATCAACACAAGTACAGGAAAGTTTTGTGCAACTAATGGCTTGCTTTCTGTGTTATTTCTTCATATTGACTATAGACCATTGTGGGGAGTGTTGGCCAGAATAACGGGAACAAAGGGAATAAAGGAACAAGAGAGCTAAGGGTTAATTTAACAAAACAGATGAAGACATGGATAATTTTGCAGGGACATTTAGATTTCAGCTAATAAAAGAATTTCAACAATAAAAGAATGAATATTAATCCAGGGGACTTTCAAGGAAGGTTTATATAAAAATGTGTCCTTATAAGTGGTTTATCACATGATACTTGGAGATACATCTGATATAGTATTTAAGCAAGAAGAACTCTAAAAATAGCAGCATGAATAAAATATAGCTACCTTATGAAATATATTTGCCCCATCACAGCAAGACAAACTGGCATCAGAATTGAAATGCATTACATACTGTTGTCTATTAATGCTCTTTTTAAAAAGGTCTTCTCAATCTGGTTTGTCTATGAAATCAGCAGTAATTTTTTTTAAATGGACGTGGCCTATAACAAATTGAATTACCTTGGAGATAAGGTTATCCATATACATTTCAGGGCTATGAAAGAAATTTCCTGTTAATGTAGCCTCAAACTATAGCACCAGTGGGTGACTAGTACCTGTTAACTGACATTCAGGCCTAATGCTATGGGAAATAATTGCCTAATTATTGTATCCCCTTTCCAGAGAATCCTTTTAGGCTTATTAGATTCAATAATTTCAATTTTTAAGAGACTTCTGAAAATTCATTTATGAAATTATAACTAAGTTAGTAATCACAATTTAAATTGGTTACCTGCTGTTTTAATTGGGCTTCTTGCTGCTTCATCTGTTCACATTTGTGTCTGGATTCAGTAGCTTCTTTTAACAGCTGAAGAGAAAGAAAATATTGTTTTCTCTCTAGAATACCTTAACGTCAGGAAAGACTACACATCTGATATGTATATACTTACGCAAACATGCACTTGTAGCTAGGAAAAGGCAATAGGGCCAACAGGCATACAGATGAATTGTATCAGACACTGTATTATTACAAAGTTATCCTGCAACAATGTGGTGTATACAATTTAAGAACCCATTAATCTACATAGGCTACTGATAGTACTATCAAAAAACAAACAGAATTTGCAGCTTGTAATAATAAAAGGTCTAAACGTGCTACTATGACAACTTACTAATTAAGGAATTTTTATCTCAAGTCCTTCTCTGAAAAACACTTACAAAGTCCTTTTCCCTCTGATGTTTTTCTTCAGCTTCTTTTATAAGCTGTGTTGTCTGCTGAAGCTTGGCATCCACTAGTTGCTGTTGCAGTTCTTTATGCTTGAAAACTTTATCCATGTGCTAGGGAAAAGCATAGCGGCAATCAAACGAAAAACCAAATTTTTAACATTGAGTAAGTGTTTCACAAGCCTGTTTTCTTTTATGTGCCCCCTCCTTCAATCATAGTGTCTACTTGAATCAACTAACATGACCTTCATTACTTATGACAAGCCAGGCGCAACTGGAAAACATGTGATAATAGTGATTTGGATGCTGGACCAGATTTGGGGAAACATAAGCTAACATCCTCAATAAGCATGGATACTGACTGGATAATGTTGGGCTACCTCTTCACCTAATCTATGTCTGTAGATGGATTATTCCCTAAATAATTTCCTAAATCTGGTCCAGAATGCTGGGGAGATGTGGATGAACCCTTATTTTGGGTAATACACTGTAATGAAGTATTACTAGAATGGTTTACTTACTTCTTCTCGGAGTGCATACTGTTCTACAAGTTTCTTCAGTTTCTCCCCCAGTTCAATATTTTCTTGGCGGAGCTTTGCATTGTGTACACCATGCTGTTCTAGCTGTGCCTGAATTTCATTTAACGTAATCTGGAAGTGTACTGTTGCTTCTTTACGTCTCTCCTCCTCTTCACGGGCTTGTTGCATATTTTCTTCCTTTTGCCCAAAGAGATTAAAATCCACTTACAAACATGCTTTTTTAGTTAGATTTTGGCCGTCAGTAAGAAAATGCAACCCAGTGTCATCTTAATGTCTCAAAATATTAGAATCATACTGGTTTTCAAATTCTTGCAACATTTCATCTGACAAGTATGCATGAAGACTGATTTGTAATTGAGGCACCATTTTTGTAAGGCTTCTAAACTATAGATGTGGTAACTGTGGACTTGAACTTGGAAAAGAAAGCTACTTATAAATAAATTCATTTCAAAGTAGAATCGCTTCGGATGAAAGCCAGCAGGACTACCACAGAGAAACTAGAAGGTGTCCATGTCCGGCATAGCTGGCTCTTGCTAGGCAATTAGGGACTATCCTGTTTAATTCTGTCCCTAACTTGAAGCCATTTTGTTGAACACTCTGCCCTACAGAAGAAATGTTCATGATATGATTCAGAGAAATATGAAAAAATCTAGTCAAATTAGCTGTAATAGGCCTACACAATAGTACAATATCAGTTTCAACTTATTATTCAGGTAATAGAAGATCAAAATCAGATTGGTTCTTATTTCAGCCACAGTGAAATAATAGGAGCTATTCCAAAGTTGAATTTCCACACAAGGAGTTAAGAACAGAATACCAGTTTCGCTGAAATTCCAAAGGTCACAATGATATAATGAATAGTCCTCATCTGGCACTAATAACTGGTTTGGGAGTGGTGCACTGTGTCAGACTTTTCAAAGTTTTCAAAAGTTTATGGTTTAAAAGTTGTTTTAGGAGTTTTTTAAAAGCATTATTTATTTAACTGTACATACTTTAAAAAATTGTCCTTTTTTAAAAAAAATCTCACTCTGGAATAGCTTTTAAACAAAGGAAACCCAGCATGTAAACTTAATAAATAATTTGGTTAGCTTAATATTACTATATGAACATAGTCAATGTGATTGATAAATCATGGCTTATTACTGAGAGTGATGTGTGTATGAGCTGTATGCAAAACAAGCCATGGCTTAATGTTATAAATCAACAACCATTTTAATAAGATATAAGAGGAAATATTTATTTATGGGATAAATGGATATAATCCTTTTCCTAATTGTCTCATGCTAGAAGCCCAAAGGAAAGCATCTAATTATATCAAATATTCAAATAATAGGAACATGGCATCATAAATCCTATAGTGACACTTTGCTAACAATTAGAGGAAACCAGGCCAAGAAAGAAAGGGAGCAGGCAGCTCTACATCTTTCTTCACCACTTTGAAAACTCTCCTGACTACAAGCTGCAGTTATCATATACCCTGAACTGAAAAACAGTACAACTCTATCTAGGATGGTCGTGCTGTTCCATTTAGTGCTTGGCTTTGGGAGTCACCCATGGAGGAGTGAAGGATGAAGGGAACACCCGCCTAGGCAGGTGAATCAACCCAGACAATGGTGGGGTAGTAGATGTTGCAGCCAGATCACCTTCACATCCATTCTTTTTCCCATTTTGTTACAACTCCAACACATTATACAGCCAGCCTTTTTTATACACAGCTATCTGTTTCAGGTTTGCCCATGGATTACTGCATAAAACTAACCTTCAGAGTCTTATTATGGCGTTGTAGCTCTCGACACAGAGATTCCAGTTTGCTACGTGCAAGAATTGCTTTGCTATGTTCACTCTGGAGGTGTACTTTCTCTTTTACAACCTGCGCTTGTTTCTTCTGCAGCATCTTCATTTGTCTCTGAACATTTCGGCTCTCCTCCAGCTAAACGGAAAAAGAGAAGATACAGCATATCTGAATTTAGTTACGATTAAAGAACATCTTTAACTTCTGGAATTCCAAGGAAGATCAATTTGGGACATGGCATGTACATTTGAAATTGTCAGTTTCTCTAATATGTAGTTTTATCTATCTTTAGTCTATAACTTGAAACTGAGGCTGAGGCAAAAGTCAACTCATCCCACTAACTCAGCTCTTACTACACATATCTTTATTATGGTAATGTTGGTAATTACCTGGAGCTTCTTTTCTATTTTCCCAAATAATAAGTTTTAATTACAGTTAAAAATATGTCACTTTTCATTTTCACTTTTGTGAAAATGAGAGTGTCAAGTATATTTTAAAAATACTTTAAAGGATCTTCTGCTAGGACTACCAGTAAAAAGCATCAGCTATGCATGTACACATATGTACAAACAACCAAAGAAACAGTAGCATTAAGCTACTTTAATGGCTTATGCAAAGGTACTCTTTTGTGCCAATGGACTTTGTGAAGCTACCTCTGCAGGAAGTAGCGTATTTGTCAGAGTTGAATTCACTTTTTAAATTATATTAAAGCAATTCAATTCCATGCTTAGCTTCCATTCCTAGGCCATACATTGATTGCCCTATCACTCAGGTACTACAGGTTCTCTTTCACCAGCTTCTACAGCTGACTTTTTCTGAAGTCAGAGAATCCCATTCACAGAACATGGTGTGGTGAAAGCTAAGCTACAGCCATGTTTGGAGAAAGCATCCAAGGAGCTGGAAGTGCTTCCTGGCCTTTTCCACATACTGTTTAGATTATATAAAGAACTAAGGGAAATCATTTTTCAAAAGACCAGGATAGGATAGAGAAAACACAAATCTTTGCCTGTGTTAATTTCTTGACTATTAAGGAAGATTCCTGAAGTTACTTGTTTGAATCTGCTATCTGCTGCATTACATTTTATTAGACAATAAATATTTGGTAATTGTTTTTAATTTGTTGTTTTTCCAGCAGATCTGTCCTTTAGATATATTCTTGCCAGACTTTACATGCAGCTACTTATATAAAGTCTCCACTGAGTTGCCCCCGACCCTAGTACACACAGGGACAAGACAATATGACAGTGGTTTGCTAATGCTCCTTTGATTTCCCAGTCTACTCTATGACCCTGGATTTTCCTGGTGTCATCCCATTAAAGTATTAGTTAGATTTAATCCTGCTTAGCTTGTCCAGGATCAGTCAAGGTTGATTAGGCTATCCACATATATAATATTAAATCTGCAACATATTACCAGGTCAGCATATTTCTTGCAAAGTGCTGCTAGCTTTTCTTCTGGAGTAGCAAGTGTGTTTAAAGCTTGCATAAGTAACAATACTTCTTTTCCTATGGACCAATAAAAATATTTATTACCAGACAGTGAGGAGCTTCATTACGTTAATAATTAGAATGTTGACAACCAAAAATGTAAAATATGAGGAAATTTAACCCCAAAAGCAACACCATTTTTGATATAATACAAGGCCTGAGAATGTGCAACAAAACTACTGAAAATCACAGTATAAATAAATTTGGTACAAATACTAGTTTCCATATAAAAAAAGCCAATTTATCTACAAAGTATAGAAGTTTAGAGAGGCAGCCAGTAAAGCACCGAACTTTTAATTATCAAAATTGTATTTAATAAGGTTTGATAAAATATTTCTTGAGTTTTAAGATGCATAATTATTAAGAGCATGGGAGTTTTAAATATGTAATAAAGACATAAACAATATGTTCAATGCTAGAAAACTATGTTTAAATGTCAAGAAGTACCTAAAGTTTTCTCTTTGTTTTTCTCATTTTCTGGGTCTTGCTGGCCATCAGGTGGATCAATACGGGGTTCTTCTCTCCCTGGAGTCTCCTCCCGCAACTCTTGGGTACAATACTCTTTCCCCAACAGCTTTCTGTTTCTGGAAATGTAATCTTCCACCTTCTGTACATCTGCATTTTCTCTGCTGTCACAGTTTGTCTCTGCTTGCTGCAGCATTGTATTCAACGTAGTACACTTGTTGTTCACTAACTGTTCCTAGTTGCTAATTCCAAATTCACAGATCTGTGATTCTTCCACAGTAATCAACTCACACTGGGAAGAGAAATATGCTCAAATTATTAAAGAAAAAAAACATGTTGTTCTAAGGCACCTGAAAGAATATGCATGTTACCCTAATAAACCACGCATGTTCACACATGACACAGCACGGCAAGGATGAGAAAGAGCAGATGCTACGGGAACAGCCACGTTCCCTGTTGACCCTGGGGCAATCCCGTGTGCTTACTTGGAGACAAGTCACTGCTTCAATGTTTAGAATTGTGCCGAAGGGAGAAAACACGATGGGAGCTCCATCCGGTAGTGATTCCCCCCTCGCCCCGGCTTTGGAGAGCTCCTCAAAAAAAGACCTGTGAAAAGCGGCACGGGGGGATAATAAAACTCATCCCTTTTGGCCGAACGTCGGGCTCTAGTCCAGGTATGGAGGTGAGAAAAGAAGAGACTGAATAAGCAGACTACCAGGAAAGCCTCTGAGCTACCTCCTCCACCAACCTCCTCCACCAAGAACCCGAACTGTGAAACCGGAAGCTTCTTAGCGAAGCGGGTTAGAACGAAGCCGCAGGAGGAACTTCCTGTCTCTTATGCGCAAATACCCGGCTGTTGCCGAAACCCCGCCTCTTCGGGCGCGCGCCCCAAGGGTAGGCGCAGGACGTGGGCGCGGGGGGAGCGCGCGCCGCACCGACCGCTTATTCCCACCTCTGCGGAGAAAATGAGCGCCTGGCGCGGCAAGAGGACGCAGGAAACCGAAGCGGTGGCATGTCCTTATTCTGATAAACAGTTCGCTCGATTGGAAAACCACGAACACACGTTTGCTCGCTACATTTTGCCCTAAGATCGCGAGTAATCTTCAGTTGCTACTTCCTGATCGCTCCTCCTGGGTCACCTACAACAAACGGCTACGGAATTCCGTTGTTGAATTTCTAGTCCCGAGAAACGTGTGCTATCACAAGCTGAAGGTTTTAATCGCCTTAAAGTTTGGATATTTCTGCCAATTCTATAGGAATTATTTGTCATTAAATGTACGAGGAATTTGATTTATTTGATTAATCACGTTACCATTTTGAATTACTAATGATTTTTTCATAATGTATTAACCAGTTAAAAATACTAAATGTGCTCTCTGTCAATAAGAGGCCAAGCAAAACAAATGAAAATAGATTCCTATAAGGTGTATCCACGCTATAGCAGTTAATAATAGCTGAAGTAATTTCTAGCTTTGGCTTTCAATATACTAACCAAAAAAGGAATCAGAATAAAGAAAATAGCAGGTTTTTTTTCACATTCTATAAGTTATTACAATTCAATTTGTATTAACTTTATAAATCTGTGGACAGCCTTCCCCTCACCCCCCCCATTTCTAATATTTCATTTTCTATTTTACTTTAGTTGATGTGAAGAAAATTATGCATTGATTGGATTTTCTAACAAGAATATAATGTTTAGAAATACAAAATATATTCCATTTTAGATAAATTAAAACAGTAATAAGAATGTAGAAGGATGGTTACAGGTGAGAAGTGCAACTTGCACAGAACTATTTACTAAACCATGAAAAAATGTGTTTTGAACCTGAATGAATAGACATAGCATAAATGATTATGAAAAAATATAATAAAACAAGGATAAGATATAGTATCCTATGTCAGTACATTCCACGTGCCTCCTAGTATATAGGATACAGGCAATAATAATATGTTGGCTGGCAAGACAGTCTTTAGATTAGAAATCCTAGTTTGCATAGAATTGGATAAGCATGCTTCAGACAAAATTGGACTTTGGCTGTATTTGTGGCATTCTAAACAAATTGTCAGTTTAGACTTGTGTCCTGACCATTAGCAGGATGCAGCATGTGGTATAGGTATAACTTGTAATCTAATCTATTTTTATATTGCTAAAAAGCATTATGTGAAAGCCTCAGCTGACCAAAATCATGGGCAGTGTAGATCAATATTTATGAGTTATCTCTTGATGATTCTGCTGCATGGAAGATTGTAACCTGAAATGTAAGAGAAATACATGATAAGGATCATGAATTAATGAATGAAATAAATAGTTATGCTGTATATTTGTGAAAATAAAAGAAAGATCAATGAAGTAGTGTGATTTTGTGGAATAGAGCTGATTAATACATGTGTGGAAGTAAAAGTGTAGGTTTAATTATGAAAGGACTAAAATGTATGTCAGCAAGTATGAACAGGTTCCATCTAGGTTATTTTGAGTGCATGTGAAAGTAAGAATTTGTAAGTGGGTAATAGTTGTATTTTATACCCTAGTGAATGGTGGAAATGAAAACAAGGGCAAAGTTGGGAAAAAACTGTGCAACATTCTAAATGAAATGTGAACTGTAGGAAAATTTTATTGGGTGAATTAATAGATAGGTGGGAATGAGGTAAGTACAGAAAAAGTGACTGTATTCGGAGACTCAAGAATGAATGAGCATAGGGATTGTTCATGAATTTACTTAGGAAAAAAGTTTGTTTCAAATATGTGTTTTAAGTTTATTCATGTTAAAGGAATGTACTAAAAAGCAGTTCTGGTTTGATTAGATTGAGAGAATTAGTGAAGAATGATATCTAAGATAGCTTGTTGCCATAGGAATTTGATAGGTTAAGATTATGGGAGACCTATTTCTGGGTGGTCCACACTTTCCTGATTTCTTCCAGGGGAATACTACTCTGCGGTACTACCTTTGTTTTGTGTGGTTTCTGTTTCCCTTCCATGTTTACCAGTTCCATTAAGAATATTTAAGTACAGAGTCCCTGGGTTAAGAATGCCTGGTTTAAGGACAACCCAGTTAACAAATGAGCCTATTATAGCAGAATTCGAGTTAAATACACAATCATTCAAGTTAAATAAACAATGGTTCGAGTTAATTACACAATACTACTTATACAGTATTATACAATAATACTGTTCCAGCGTACATACAAATTCGATTTAAGGACAGACCTTGGGAATGGAACTAGTTCTTAAACTGGGGACTACCTGTAGTTTCCCTTGAGACAGGATCAGTTCCTGGTTATTGGACACAACTATGTAGTTTCCTCAGCAATTATACAGAAGTTTGCTACTGATTTATTCTAGCATGTTTTTAGTTCTCAGTCTAGCTTTTTCTCAGGTGGTTTCCCATTCAGATTTGACTTAGCTTTCTGAGATCCAGTAAGGTTGGTTAGCTGAGCATTAAAGGTATTATACATCAGTTAAAATGTCCCGTGTACTATTCTAATTTGAAACAACTGCTGTTGCTATTTAAATTTACTGCTGAATTTGGTAAGATATTAATGAACTGCTCTTATTACTTAATTATGGCTTTGCTTTTTATTGAGGTAGGCTATGTAGTGCCCTTGGGATCTTCCTGTCTTTAACTGTCTTTAACTTTTAAAAGATTTTAAGAGTTTGTCTGATAATATCTTATGCATGTGCCTGCTTTTCCCAAGAATCTCTTTGGCTACTGCTAGACAAATTAGCTATAAACATCTGTACCTAGCACTACCTAAACCAGAAAAACACCCTGAATGTGTTTCCTGCAGGAAAAGCTGATGGGTAGCTTTTCTATCTGCTATTCTACACAAAACTACACAGAGCACTTGTAAACTGCTGACTTGCCTTTCTCATAAAGAGGGGCAAGCTCAGTAGCCATTCTAGTGGTTAAGGAAGGCAGGAAAGACAGGAACTTCATTGCCATAAACATCATTTGGCTTGCAAAGGCACCGGCAATAGGATGACTTCAAATAAACTTGCAAAGAGTTAAGTTGCATTCAGTATTCTGAATTCAGTATTCACCTGAGGTGAATGCAATAAATAATAGTAACTTGTTAACAAACTTGCTGTCTTAATTATGAATTACATTAAATGTTTATTTGGAAGAAAGTTCCTAACGGTTATTTTTATACTGAAGGAAAAATAGCTCACTCAATGACAAAAGACAATAAAAACCAAGCAATACATGCCCATCTTGTTTCCATTCCTTTGGTTCAGATGGTGGCCATGTTTGCACACATGATAAATCATAAATCAAGGGTTCTCAAATTGTTTTTAAAGCTGATCCAACTTGCATAGGCAAGAAATGAGCTAAGGCTAGCAAGTTAAGCAAAAAAGTGGTGGGCTTGCTTATTTCAAATGTTAAGCAGGAGAAAGCAGAGGAATTCTACTCCTATTTTCCCTGTCTTTACGTGGCTACTTTAGTACAGAGTGGGAATAAACACAACAGGGGAGGGTACAGATAAATAAGGATGTGGTAAAGGATCTTTTAGATGATTTGAATCCTTAGTCTCTTGATTAAATATTCCCTAGAATACTGAAGAGATGTTAAAACCTGTATCAATTGTCTTTGAGAAGTTCTGGAGAACTGGGAAGGTGACAGAAGACTGGAGAAGAGCAAATGTGATTCCTATATATGGGATCCAAAAGAGTATCCTAGTAATTAGTTACCAATATTTGGCAAGAAGACAGAGCAGAAAATAATGCAGTCCATTTGTAAGAATCTTGAAGACATTGTTGTGATTGCTAAGAGTGTGGCGCATGGGAGACAAACCTTGTCTCCTTGTTTGTTAAACTATTTTGATGGACAAGAGGAGTACTGTGGATATAATCTACCTTCATTTCAACAAAGCTTTTGACAAGGTTCCACAGGACATTCTCATTGACAAACTTAAAATATGGTTCAGATGGTACTACAATAAGGTCCCCAGCAGACTGAGTAACCTCACTCAGCTAATCAGCATTAATGGCTCTACATCAAGCCAGAGAGCAGTAACCACTGGGCCCTGTAGGAATGTGTCTTGGGCCCAGTATTATTCGGTATTTTTATTAGCGATCTGGATAATGGAATTGATAAGCTGCTTAGTTTACAGATTATACAGAACTGGAATGTGTGGCAATATTCTGGGGAAAAAAAGTGAGATTGCAATCTAACCTGGACAGATTGGAAGACTGGGCTGAGAGGAATAAGAGGCCCTTCAACAGGGAGAAATGGAAGGTATTACATTTAGGGAGGAAAGATAAGGGACACAAACAAGATGGGGGATTCATGGTGTTCCTTTCTAGACTGAGCAATCACTCCAAAGCAAGCTACAATTGATTTAATATTGAGTTTGTACTTCAAACAGCTAAAAATACAGGTAGAACACCCAGTTACACAGTCACGCACATGCTCCAGGAGAAATGCAAAGAAGGTGATATTTTGCCTGGTAGCCAGGCACAACATCAGCAGCACCAATGCAGCTTTAAAATTGAGAGTTCAGAGCCAGAGGTCCACAGAGTCCCGTTCAAAGTTGTAGCTGTATAACACAAGAGGCCAGGCTAGAAGTTGGGCAGCCAGCATCCATGTTCAGGAAAACAGGGGAGACAGTGACAGAGAAACAACAGAGGTAATAGGTCAGTCCAGAGGATTCAAACACCAGAGAGTTCCACAAACTTAGAGTTATAAAGCCAAGAGTCCATGAGCACAGTAAGGAACAAGGATACAGGAATACAGGTCCAACATCAAAGAGTTGTTTCAGCAGAGAACAAAGTCCTGGCCACTGCTCCTCAGTAACCTCAGGTGCAGGTGTGGCTTAATTAGGGGCACTGTTGTCCTTGCTTCCTGAGTAGCTGAGAAGACTGCCTTTGCTCTATTCTCTGAAGCTGATGATGTGCCTTGGGGCTAGGCACACTGCCAGGATCTGGCCCTTCACCTGAGTTTGCCCTCACCTGCTCCTGCTTATTGTCTGCCTGGTCTACATCAGATGTTTTATTGCCTGACAGTTCCCAAGACTTGACAACTTGTTGAATCAGCCTTTGATTCAAAGGAGTAGACCATAATAATACCTGGCTTGGAAGCATTACATCACAGCAAAACCTATGTGTTGTCATTAATAACAAGCTGAATGTCAGCTATCAGTGCTAGCTATTCTGGCTGCATCAGATGAAGCAATATATTAAAGACATGTGAAGAAATTATTCCTCTCTACTCTGCATTAGCGAGACCATACTATGTACTGTACTGTACACATCAGGGTACCACATTTCCAGCAAGATGGTAACAGGCTACAATAGGCTCAGAGGACAGCAACAAAGATGATATGGGGACACTGAGGACATGCCCTAAGAGGACAGATTAAAGGAACTTGGCATATTCAGTGTGAAGAAAAGATGACTTGAGAGAACCAGTCCCACTTTCACGCACATAAAAGGATTCAACAGGGAAGACGATCAATTTTCCATTGCTACAGAAACTAGGCCCAGAAATAACAGGTATAAGATGCAGCTACCTAGATTTTGGTTAAGTAAAAGGAAACATATCCTGACACAAAAATATTACAAGACTGGAACAGTGTATCTGTGCAGACTGTGGGTTCTCCATTTTTGGAAGTTTCAAAGAAAAAAATAGAAATACCTCTCAAAGATGCTTTGTTTTTCCTGCACACTGCAGAAAGTTGGACTAGATGACCCTTTTGGTCCCTTCTAATTCGAGAGTTCTAGGATTCAATAAGTGTATATGTTAGTGAAGTTCAGTGTATGTATTTCCCAAAATTTAAATTTATAGCTTTTTAAAATGGAAATGTTTACAGCTGAGTGGCAAGAGAAAAACCTAAAAATGACCAATCTACTGTATTGCTGAGAAGTTTATTTGTTGCGATCCCCAAGCCCATTAATTTTATTCATGAATGATCTTGTCTGGAGGTTGCAGTATCAGAGTGTGAGAATACTTGCTGAAAATCATGTTACTTGCTAACCATTGTTAACAAAACAAGCTCCACAACAGTTTAACATATGGCTTAGTTCATACATACAAGCTTTTTAGGTTTGGACTTACGCCTTCCAAGATTCTCCATACATGGGATGTTTTGTGAGAGGACAAAAGAGCCCACAGACATTCAAGGAGCAACAACCACCCTTTGTTAACTTTCTACTTTGCTCTGTACCACTCAGTTAAAGAAAGCAAGTCAGCAAGCAGCTTCCTTTTACTCATTTGGTCCTTCTGGATATTCTGGTTAAGGCCAGTACTTAAGTTTAGTTCACCTACAGAGAGAAAAGAGTGAAAAAATAGGTGTATGTGTGCGCACATGCTCCTTCAATGATCAATTCTCTAGGCTGAGCTGCTCAGAGAAAGGAAATGAGCAAATAAGCAGATGCTACCGCTTTTCATTGCCATTGTGGGCCTAGTTCTATTTGCCACCATGCCCAGAAAGGATGAGTCAGAAAGGAAGGAG
Source organism: Python bivittatus (assembly GCF_059951505.1). Classification (NCBI taxonomy): domain Eukaryota; kingdom Metazoa; phylum Chordata; class Lepidosauria; order Squamata; family Pythonidae; genus Python; species Python bivittatus. The sequence continues at coordinate 33,645,433 of NW_028277074.1, forward strand.
TTGCTGCTGCCTGTTCTTGCTTGCAGGCTCCGCATCTCCAAAAGCAGCAGAACACAAGACAGAAAAACTTGGCAGTGGAGGAATTCCAGGGCATTTCCTGACTGGGGTTCCTCCTCCCTGCCCTTTATTAGCTCTTCTTGTGGGCAGAAGAAAGGAGAAGACTGCTGCTAGAGGTTAGGCTTCTTTTCCCTGACCAGCTGGGTTTTCCTTCAAAATAAAAAAAAGGGCAAGAACCAAACCTCTTCAAATTGGTAAAGGTAGGCCCCTGGCAGCCTGTCGTTTCAAGTATCAAAAGCCTCTCTCCCTCCTCTCATTAAGACGTCACACGGGACTGACTCACCAGCCCTCTGCGGTGCAGCGGTAGCAGCCTGGATTTCGCACGAGGGGAATACGGGGACCAAGAGCCGATGCGGCAGCAGAATCGACCCCATTTATAAATGGGAAGCTCGCGGCAGCGGGACTTACGGCACCGAGCCGCCAAAAGGACACCCCTCCACACGTTCCTCTTCTTCTTCCTCTTCTCCACCCCCTCACTGGAGAAAGAGCGCGACGAGCAGGTGCACATGGCCTCCAAGAGTCTCCTACCCTCTTTCTCCAGCAGACCCTTCCAGGAGAAGGACGCGGCTGCGACCCATCCCGCTCCGGCGTGGCGTTCCCCGCAGGGGATGCAAAGACACTGAGGGAAGAGGGGGAAAGTCCTCCCAAAACTGAAACTGTAACACACCGCCTGGCACTGGATCCCTTCTCACCAGGCAAAGGGGGAAAGAAAACACAAGGGATTACCTTCGAGCCGTCCCGCACCAACCGCAGGGCCGCCGCCGTCCCCTTCCCTTCCGACGGCTCCTGCTCAGCGGTCTGTTCGGCCTCCGCGGCAGCGTTGCCTTAAACACACGCTGGGCCGGCTCTGCGCGCCGCCATAACCTGAAGACAGCATCCAAACAAGTCGGCCCACACCGGAAGCCCTCCATATCTCCCTGGGCTCAGCCAATCACTGGGCGTTTTTCTCTGCATCCTGGGTCTGTCTTTACTCCGATGGAAGCACGCTATTGCACGGCCATGGTAGCAGTTTGGAACTACAACTCCCAGTGTTCACGCGGGATCCGCATAGGGGCTTGCCCGGGGATCACAAATGTGCTTTCGCTTTCCCCTCAAGGGGAGATGTACTCTCACTGCTTCACGGGATATGTAGTTTTTTGGCCGTGTTTTCTTCTAGGGCATGCGATGGCGGCGGCGGCTGCGCGCCAATGTTTCCTACAAGGTACCTTCGGCTTTTAACGCGCTCTCTCAGAGAAGTGCAGCACAGTAGAGTAGGGTGAGTCTTCTTAAGTCTGAGATGCTTTGTGACTCCGTCCTGGCCCTTAGGAGGCATGTAGCGCAGATTGGTGTATGAAGCACTTGTTTTCAAAAGATATTGTAGTCGCCGCACCACGTGAAAGAACTAGTGGACTTTATGAAAGAATTTCTCCTGTCGTATTATCTGTTTCGCGGGCAGAGTTGGGACAGGCTGGTAGCTACGTTATACTATAGTCGCAGCGGAGCTTTTCCCAGCCTGCATCTTTATTTCTTCCACAATATACGGATTGCTGGTATTAATTTATCTTGATCTTTCAAGTTAGATGGGGGCTGATTGTTACCCTACGTTCTGCCTGGAACGTTCAGAATCTCTTTCAAGGTGAAAAGGCGACATTTACCCAATATCCTTTGCGTGAACGCGTTTTAATCCTGTACAGTGAACTTTGTTGAAGTACGTCTACAACAAATACGGTCGCTGCGCTATATGTGAGCGTGTAACGGCATGTGTTTTCCAGTTAAGAGACGGCATTCAAAAAATACTTAGCACTATTCCACTGAAGCTCAGACATCATTTTTTAAATTATGTATTAATAATTGTGAATGCAAGACGTATAGTAGATTGTAGAGGTAACAAGGGGACTTCATGTAGCGGCAAATCTACCACTTTCTGTTAAAAATAACATCAACAGCAATCTGGCAATTTTGTAGGAGTCTACCCAATCATGTGCTATAGCTGTGTTTGCATTAGGTCCGAACCACAAACTACTCAGCTACAGTTGTGTATGGCATGAAGCCCACGTTGTTAGTCTATGGTGGTGTGTTGTATGAACCCAGAATAATTGGTAACTTGTGTAAATCATGGCTAATTAAGCATCTCATAGGAACATAGTTAATGTTTGCTTCAGTATGCAATGCAAGTTATCAGTAAAGAATCTTTAAATCTTAACTAGATTTATACTTGTTTTTGAAAATTGCACCCAGCCAGGTTGCAAATCATGCCATTTTAGCTGTCATGATTTGTCTTTCTTACTTGGGGGGATGGTTAGGCAAAATTTTATTTGGCAGGATAGTGGGAAGCAAGATGGATTAAGAAAAAGGAAGTAGAGAAAGTAATACATAAATTATAGAAACTGGAGAAACTGGATATTGATGGATTGAGAAGATTGTAAGACTGCATAGATGAAATATGGAAGGACTACTGACTGGACAAGAGATTCAAAAGTGGATCTGAATCTGCACTTGGATTGGACCAGAAGGTGGCAAGTCCTTGGGCTGTGGTGCAAATGATGAGAGTTGGTGAGTTGTGTGGCAGTGCTGTTAATGTAGGTGCCCACAGGAAGATGAAAGAGGAGTGTATAGGCTCTGCTGTTGTGCAAAAAGAACATTGAACTGGTATAGGAGCCTGATCCCAGCTTTGATCCCGTAGGAGTGTTATTTCTGGAGAGTTCAATGAGAGAGACAGCCACAAAGGCAGAGAGTGGAAAGAGGCTAGTGTGATGGGCTGAATGAAAGAGTTGGGGTTGCAGAGAGCTTCAGTATCTGGTCAGAAGTGGTCAAGTGACTAAGAGGAACTGGAGCAGATGGCTGAAAAGGGACTTGGATTGCCAGAGATTTATGGAACAGAGTCCTCAGATAGGAACTGGGGAGTTGTGAGAAAATTTCACAACTCCCTTTGTAATGAAAGAACAGAGGGTATAGGATTCTCTTCCTACAAACATGTCCTAGTGATAGGGTTTTTAGTGAAATTTTATGGTTTGAGGACAATGGGGGTATTTGAGTTAGAAATGTTTTGACAGGAAGGTCTTGTCAGGAATAATTATTAGTGGTGGTTGTGAGTAGAGTGAGAAGTATCATGTGGTACATGTGAAAACAAGGCTAGGCCTGCAGAAGTACCTTGTATATGGCCAGTGCTAATGAAGTGTTTGCTTATCAGGGCCCTACGGAGATTGAAGTAGGGCAGAAAACTGGCCAGTGCAAGATGCTGGGCAGGTTATGGGACTATGATGGACAGAGAGGCATGTATCAAAGGTTACTCGGTCAGATATTCCAGACATTAATGCAAGTCTCTCCTAAGCTATTGCCTCCCCAGGCTCAAGTGGCCAGATTATCAAATGCCTTGGTCTCCAGTTGCTACTGGTAAATGTCAGGTCTGTACACAATCAGTCTGCATCCATCTATTACATGGTAGAGGATGGGAAAGCCTTTGTGTATTACTTAGACCTGGCTGGGCAATGATGAAGAAGTAAACCTGACAGAAATCTGCTACCCAGGTTTCTGGTCATGCAACAACCATGATGCCAACTCCTGACTAGTGGCCTTATTAGGTGACACAGACCCATTTAGGAGAGGATGCATGCAACAAAGCAGCTGCAGGCCATCAGAATGATTCTGCTGGTTTTCTTGCAGTCACTCATAATTCCTTAGATTTAGGTCTTAGTTAGACAGGTCCAAGTGAAGTGACGGAAATGATCTGGGATTCTTTTGGGCATGTGGAACCTGAGAAAGTGGAGAGGGTTCTCTAATGAGTTCTGCTACCTGTAGGCAGTGGGCAGGGTATGAGCAGTTAGATTCAAGAGATGTTCAGTGAGGGAAGGGATTATACTGCCTCTTCTGAAACAGGTGGTGGTTTGCATTTCTTCCCTAAAGAAGCCATCTGTATTTGACAACTTTTGCCTCATTTCAAACCTTCCCTTTTTGAGGAAGATTGTGGGTAGGATAGTAGGGAATTAGCTACAGATGATTCTAGAGGAAGTGGCTATTTGGATCCATTTTAGTCAGGATTCTGGCCAAGTCATGGGACAGAAATAGCATTAGTTGCTGTAGCAGATAATCTTTGTCAGGCGTTTGGGTGGGAGTTCACTCCTCTGTGTTCTGTTAGACTTCTGAATGTCATTTGATAACCATTGACCATGATAGCCTGCTGGACAACTGTAAGGGTTGAGAGTGGGGGGCACTATTTTACAGTGTTTCCATTCCTGCTTAAATGGATGGGTTGAGTCAGTTGTAACAGATGAGCAGTCACGTTCTTGGCCACTTTAGTGCAGGGTCTCATAAAGCTTGCTCCAACTCCCTATGTTATTTAATACCTATATAGAATCACTAGAAGAGCTCATCTTTCAGTTTGGGGGAGGTATTATCAGTTTGCTGATGACAGTTGTTTACTGCCATCCTGGGAAGAGGTGGAGATGCTGTGGAATCTTGATTACAACAATATTGGACTATGGCTATGCAATTATGAAGTTGAGCCTGAAGTTGGTGCAAAATGCAGTGGCTAGGCTTCTAACTAGGGAAACCACTACAGTATTGCATAATACACCTATTAGGTTGCTGCACTGGCTGCCAGTAGGTTTCTGGGCCCAAATCAAAATGCTAGTTATAACCTATCAAACCTCTGTGGTATAGTACCAGGATCTATCGGGAACTGTCTTACTAAGCATGGTTTTGCCTTTTGGTCTAGGCATCTAGGGAATGACTATAGAGAATCTTACCCTATTAGGAGGTCTGCGGGACTGGGACATCCCCTTGAGACCTCCAGACTGGACTACTGCAATGTGCTTTAATGGGGCTGCCCTTGAACAGTATTCAGAAGCTTCAACTGGTGCAGTTACTGGCACTGGTTATTCAGTGTGACACTACACTGCTCCGTGAGCTACACTGGCTTCCAGTATACTTCTGAGTGCAATTCCACTTGTTAGTTTTAATGCCCTTCATGGTTTGGGACTGGTGTACTTACAGGACCATCTCACCCCAATAGTCTCTACCTGTCCTATCTGATCTGGCAGGAGGGGTGTGTTCTGGTACGTTTGGCTTATTGGAGTATTGGTTGGTGGAGCCCAGGAGGAGACCCTTTTCTGCCATGGCACCTATCCTTTAGAGTATCATCCACCCTGAGATTAGATTGGCCCCGTCCCTGTTGGCCTTTCTTAAGGCCTTGAAAACTTGGTTTTGTGCCTGAGCCTAGGGCCCTGGATGTTGGATAGAGCCCCTTTCCTGGCCGTGTGGATGATTGGTTGGATAATGCTTCAATGTTATGTATTTTATTTTTATTTTTTATGTTGTATATTTTATGTAATTTATTTTATTGTAAGCCACATAGTGTCATGTAAAAGTGAGATGGGCAGCTATATAAACAATAAATAAGACATCAAGTCTTCCCCAGCCTTTCTTCTCTACACTCTGGATTAGTTCGCCTTTGGAAGTAGGATAACTGCATCTCTACTTTTGCTTAAAAAGGCAAAACTATTATATTCCAGTAGCCCTGGGCCCATAGTATGGTTGTTGGGTAATAATTGCTTATTTTATGCTTTCTAATGATTACAATTTTGTTGTGCGAGTTGATTGCTGTAAATGGGTCCTAGTAATTGAGATAGTATACAAAAATGATAAATACTTAGTATCTCAAAAATACTCAACTAAGTTTAGAAGTTAAGCGATAAAATATTTTACTTCCAAGGGGCTAGAATCAGCATCATGCAAGTAGATTTCTGCTTATGCAGCAGTACCTCTGTGCTTGTCTCCCTTGCGTACCCCCATATTTGCTCTTGAAGGAAAATAGATAAATACTGAAGGAAAATAGGTAGATTCCAATTTATTTCCACTGCAAAAAAAGTCTTAATAAGTTATGAAGTAAATAGGGAGCTGATCAAAGCTTCATTTGTCAAAAATCTAATATTATACAAAAGTGCTTTAAGCTTCCTGTGCTTCCACACATTTATGCCCTACATTAGTAAAGAATTTAATAAACTATACAAATTTATCTAATTCTGCTCTACCTGGAGCATTAAGCAAACTGGAATTACATTTATGATGCTGGCTAATGAACCCAGAAGGCTGTCTCTTTTAAGTTATTATCCTACAAATGGAGAGAAGCACTGGCAATAAACTATGTCCTTGCCATATGAAAAACATCCTTTGTGCTATTAATCTGGTACTGAAATTCCAACCAAACATTTACTTAGAAAAAACTTGGTGAAATTAGTATTTTTCAACAGAAGATTTTTTTAAGGAAAAAAACTAATGTGACTTTAAAATCAGGAATAGTCTTTATAATATAGTGGAAAAATAAGAGCTATCAAAAATATGCTGAAGCAAAACCACTGAAACTCAAAATATATACTTTCCACATCAGAGAATATATTTTTTGATTATATAAGTGAAAAGCAGAAGGAAAACTACTTCAGCAACTAGTAGGATATTAGAAAAACTTTAATATCCATAACATTTGACAACGGTCTCATATACACCTCATTTTTAAGACTGAAATTCATATAATCTCTGACCAATAACTATACTGCCTAGTGGAAATTTTGCTACCTGAAGGGGAAAAAATAGCTGAGAGTGTAATAAAACTGTCTCCAATAAATATTTTTGGTCGTCTAACATGGGATCAACTTTCCAATGTTACTATTAATGCACAATTTTGTTAGAACTTTTAAACTCTAGCTTCCCATAGTATATATTATATGATCTATCCTTTGACATTTCTTGTTCTGGAAAGTTGTGTTTTGTTCCCTTTTCTAATTTATAGTATGACTTTTCTCAGCTTGTGACTGTTATCTTTATATATTTGTAAGGTGCAATTACAACACTTTTTGAATTCTCTTGAGTACTGGTTTGCATAAAACAAAAGAGCTTACATTATTATTTTAATATTTCAAAGAATCAGGTTACTGGCTACATGAAAACCGTTCATTATAATTCCAAGAGATTATTTAGGAATTAATGAGATATTTCAAACAAAATTAATGTAAATGATTTAGCCATATCCTATTATTAAAAATCATCCTAGTACTCTAGGGAACTAATTACTGGAATGTTAGGTAAGTGATCTCCTTGTATAACATTTTATAAAGTTCACTTAGCATATTTTCTCTGCTACTTCATCAACTGAAATATTGCCTCTGATTCAATAGCAACCACCTTTTCAAAATCAATGTATATTGTAAGTATATAGTCTTTGCCTTCCTTTATAAACATGTCTTATAGCACTACCTAATGATAGTTGCACAGGCTAAGCCTGAATTTCTCATTAAATATAAATATGGCATCTGTCTTTAAGTGTTAATAGTTATCATAAAGTATTCTGTACATTTTAGAATTTTAAATGAAGGAATACTTTTGTCTTAAACAGATCCAAGATATTTTCCTTTTAAAACTTGTGGTTCTGGATATGACCTTCAAAGTGGTTCCCTAATAGAATCTCAGATGTTATTTTGTTCAACAAATGTTAGTCATGCATCCTCTGCTGGTTCAAATGTCATCAATCAAAACTGAAATTATATCTTTCTATGGGAATGAAGGGTATTATCCAACTGATGTTTCTGTTAGCTACACAATTAGTATAAGCCTTCAGTGCTTCTATTTAAAATAACATTTTAAAAGCACCAATGAAAGGCAACATTTGAACTATAAACAGAAGCAAGTGTATGTCATTATAGTATCTATTTTTGAAAAAGCTCATATTCAGATGTATTTTCATAAGTTATTATTTATAAATGGGACAGAAGTAGCAGAATAGCAACATGACTTGCCATTACTTCTATGAAAGTAGTTAATATACAAGTTTTCTACTACAAGAAATGTCACAATTTTACTTACAGTCAGGAATTCATTTCTCATTCATTTAGTATTCTCTAACCATCTGAAAATATCAAAACAAGTAAAATACAAATACAGTGATCCAGATAATTCTAGGCACAGATTTCTATATATAGGTGCATGTGCTGTGGATCTTTCTCTTTCTATATCAAGTACTACTTTGTGTTAAATTGAAAATCACTTTTGCAATTTAACTATGAAAATTTGGGATGATTAGAAAATCCCTAACATACAAGCAAGAATTGCCTTACAGCTTGCTAGATTATAGACAGTATTTTCTGAGAACAGTTTTTGTACCTGATTATATAACACCTTGAGTCTTATTTTACAAAGAACTTTGGGCCTCAAGGAAAGTTCTTGAAGCGAGTATAAGAACAAGTTCATGTCAATTTCTGGAAAATGTTCCAGGCAAAGTGATCAATTTTCTCTCTGTAGCATTTCTTCTATTTCTTTGTCCCAGTTGTCATCTCGTTTTTCTGATTCTGTAACTACTTCATATTCTTGAAGTTCTTGTTGTAGTTCTTTTTCCCAGTCTGCAGTTTCTTCTAAGTAGAAATAACAAAGCA